>NC_080389.1:21580943-21815696 GCF_028751815.1 Salvia miltiorrhiza
AAATAATAAATTTTTTGCTCCCTTCAGGATTCGAACCCAGGATCTGCATTCATCCACCAAGATGATGCATCCACCGTAGATCTTGATGATCGAATGGTTTAAAATGGTTCTCTGTTCTAATTTTATTTAGTGGTTCTTATTTGAACCTCTCCCTATATATATATATATATATATATATATATATATATATATATAAAGTAGGTTTTACATGCACCGAAAAAATAACGCTATCGGGCATACACGATCTATCGTGTAGCCCTCGTGCAAGGCTTCCTTGCAACGCCTTACACGAGCAACACCTTACACAAGTAGGTGCTATCGTGTATGGCGTTGCCAATGTTCTTATTGTCAAGAACTTGTTACTTTCTTATTCTTTGAGTGAATTTATTAATGCTTGTGTGAATTTATTTTTGTTTTATTTATTTTAATTGTTCAAAATCAAACCTTACTTTATGTCATTCAAAATAGAGAAAAATAGTTTATATAATACTCATTAGAAATCAATCTCTATGGAATCCGACCTTACTTGCTATTATACACAATAACACCCGTGCAGTTGCAGCAATCCTCGTTTAGTTAAAAGATAAGCAAACAGTAATCCTCGTTTTTGGTTCAATATATGACCTTTAATAAATCTTTTTTTAGTGAATATTTACTTTGCATGATTGAGTATTTTTATCTTCAATAACACAAAATCTCCTATACACCCGGGAGTACGGTACACTCGGGTCGTACCTGACCTGAATCCTGACCCAGATGTAATCCAATTGGATTATCCTACCCGAATGTCAAGGGTTAGTGTCATTTTGAAATAATGTTAGTGTCATTTAGATGTTGTGTTAGTGTCATTTCAATATAGTGTTCATGTCATTTTACACGTAGTGTAAGTGTCATTTCAATAGAGTGTTAGTATTATTTTCGAAATAGTGTCATTTCTAAAATAAAATAGTGTTAGTGTTATTTTAAGATTGTGTTAATTAGTGTCATTTCAAGAAAAAATGGATTAGAATAGTTCAATTGGATCAGGATCCGGGTCGAGTACAACCCGAGTGTACGGTACACCCGGGTGTACAGGAGACCACCTCCTTCAATAATAGGATTTCTTTAATGGGCAAAGGTGCAGATTGCCCCCTGAACTACACCCCCTAGAGCTTTTAGTCCCCCATACTCGGTCAAAGCGCGTTGACCTCCCTGAAGTCCCGGAATAAAGGTGCAATTAAGTCCACGCGTTAAACGGTCGTTTAACGCCGTTTCACTTTAATTTTTTTCTTTTTTTATTTGCGGTGGGCCCCACTCCTCTCTCTTTCTCTCCAATGGATTCCCTCACTCTCTTCTCCATCGCCGCCATCTTCTTCGCCGGTGGCCTCTACTGGGCTGTGTGTGTATGTGTTGGCTGCAGGTGTTCTTCCTAAACACACCTTGAATTGCATTTGGAAATAAAATCAAATTAAAATACAGTTTTTCCCTCTCTATCTCACAACAAAAAGCGCGAAATACAATGCAGATGAGAAATCCAAATTCTACTGCGCTCATCGTTATCATCTAGTCGGCGAATCCATCTCAATTCGACGCCCATGCCTCGATTTTGATTTCGATTTCAACGAATCCATAATCACTCGCGCCGTCGCGCAGCAGAGATCCGACCTCTGTATTATTTTATTGATCTCCGAAAATTTGATTGCGAAATCACCGTGAGAACTATCCCGTTCCCTTTGAATTAGCTCCATTTGATGATTCGGACAGTGTATGGCCTTGATGTGTTTGTCTCCGGTTTTGAGCTTTTGAGATAAATATTGTAGGACTAGACTACTTTTGCTAGACAGGAATTTGAAATTTTTGCACATTGTTGTAACTTGTGCTTATTACTCGCCAGATTTATTTGAAGTAGCGGACCAAAAGGCCAAGCTAGCAGTTGGGGAGAAGCCAGATGAACTTCTTGTTCCCGCCAAAGGTACGTGTCTGGCGATTTTCATCGCCTGCCGTGTTGTATATGGTTCATCAAAATTGTTGACCTAATTGATGGATATTGTGTGCAAATACACTTCGATAGTCCAGCTCCAAATTTGTTTACTCCAAAACTAGTTTTTTTGGCCTTTCTTGCATCTATCAGACAATATATCCGCTTTTGAGCCTTTCTTGCATCGATCAAGGCTAATTGACCCCGTTTTATGAGGGGGAATTCACACTTACAACATCTCCGGCGACACCTCCGCCGCATGGCTCCTCTCCGGCGCCGCATTCCCCTCCCTGCAGCACCTCTCATTCCAATTCAACAACCTCGCCGGAATCCTCCCCGAATTCAGCTCCAAGAACCTCGCGCATTTGGATCTCGCTAGAAACAACATCTCCCGCAATTTCCCCAAATTCAGCAATTGCTCCATCTTGCAGCACCTCGACTACTTTAGTTTCATACCACAATGTTAACAGAGACGGCAGAGTCGAGCACGCAGGCGAACCAGTAGAGGCCACCGGCGAGGAAGATGGTGGCGGTGGAGAAGAGAGTGAGGGAATCCATTGGAGAGAAAGAGAGAGGAGTGGGGCCCACCGCCAATTAAAAAAAGAAAAAAATTAAAGTGAAACGGCGTTAAATAGCCGTTTAACGCGTGGACTTAATTGCACCCTTATTCCGGGACTTCAGGGAGGTCAACGCACTTTGACCGAGTATGGGGGGCTAAAAGTTCTAGGGGGTGTAGTTCAGGGGGCAATCTGCACATTTGCCCTTATTTAATTTCACCATTTCAATTGGATAAAAATCAGGTAAAATTAATTTAAATGATATAAATAATAGTCTTGGAGTATTCCAAAATTTCAATCCACCAAAATAAATAAATAATTAATCTTATTACTTTTATATAAAAATCCTTATCCTTCAAAATAAAACGTCACCTTAACAAATTTGGCCAAAGTGTCAAGTGCTGGACTGTTTCTCGATCGATGACGAAAATTATATGTCGTCTTCAAATTTAAGTCCTTCGACCCCATCAACCTCTAATTGACGCTGTCCTCATCTCAAATTGCCTTCAACACCACATCAATAACTTCTGCAACTCTTTGCTTCATTTTCTATTGCATAATTAATCCCACCATGGATTCATTGCTTATATAGCTTGGGTTTTGTTAGTTGAGGTGCAGAGTGACCCAAGGAGATACCATGGTGCTGGTATTAACGTCAATTTATTTTACATAAGATTAAAATCTCAATTATTAAGTGAAATAATGATGTAAATTTGATGTATTTTTTTTTAAAAAATTATTAAATCAAATTTCGGCGAGTCACGTCACTTTTTAATTGGCTGGCTCTAATTTTAAATTGAAAATTATTTATAAATTCAAGTTACATTAATAATTTTTGTAAAATTTGGACTAAGAAAAACATAAGTATCAAAATTCGGACTTTTTTATTTTTTTTTCATAAAAAGCATAAATAAATAAGTTGTCTACTTGAGTCCCATTTCAAACTGTATTTCCACTTTCTCTTCAAAGTTCAAACTAAAATCTCAAACCCAGCAAATCTCAAGCACTATCATCTCCATTACTCAACCCCGCCGCCATCGCCGTCGCCGCCGCCTCCGCCGGAAAACTCTCCACTACTATTGTTCCTTATGGCTCCAGAAAGCAAGCCTAATATCAGCGGAGTGCTGACGCACGGCGGGAAGTACGTGCGCTACAATCTGTACGGTAACCTGTTTGAGGTATCCAGTAAATATATCCCGCCGCTTCGCCCCCTCGGCCGCGGCGCCTACGGCCTCGTCTGGTTAGTACCAATGTCAAATTCTCTGGCTTCGATGTGTCAATGAGTCTGTATGGACATGAATTCATAGATATATTAGAGATTTAAGCATTTCTTAGACTTGGTTGTTCGTCGTAGGGGCGAAGTCATGTGGATTAAGATATAAAATCGATGATTGATCGTTTTTTTTTTTTGTTTATTGGTTTGATTATTGATGTAGCTCGGCTGTGAATAAAGAGGCTAATGAGGAGGTTGCGATTAAAAAAATTGGGAACGCATTTGATAACAGAATTGATGCCAAGAGGACTTTAAGGGAGATTAAGCTCCTGCGCCATTTGGATCACGAAAATGTAAGATCAAATTATGTATTTCGTGATTTTCTTTTAATAAGCTTTTTCGTTTTTGTAGATATCCTGATTTTGAATTTTCGTTTTTTGTCGGTGTGTCGAGCTCAGCTTATTGCTATCAAGGATATTATAAGGCCACCAAAAAGGGAGGCTTTTAATGATGTGTACATTGTATATGAACTGATGGATACAGACTTGCATCAGATAATCCGGTCGGATCAAGCATTAACAGATGATCACTGTCAGGTCTGATTGCTTTTCTATGGTAGAGTTAGAAACTGAGTGAATTGATTTTGGCTTCTCGAATAGATATGTGTTTCATGTCACATGTAGGGAGTCGGATTGATATTTTGCCTTTAGAGGATGAAAAGAGGAGAAATTTGTGTCATGAGCAGCATCAATTAAAAAAGAAACTCTTCGTTTAGCAGAGATTTAACTCTATGCAGCATAATGAGAACACGGGATGAGTGAAACTGAATAATTTTGAAGACTGTTTGACATGCAAGTAATGCAGTTCAATATTATTTACTCCATACTTTCTTTTCATATTAATTTTTTGATATTGTTAACCAGGTAATGGGAATTTGAGTTCCCTATGATTGCTTCTATCAAGTTCCAGTGCTGTCCAATATGGTTGTTGTGAAATTTGTTTTGCTAATGTTTTGTGTTACTATTTGCAGTACTTTCTGTATCAGTTGTTAAGGGGATTGAGATATGTACACTCGGCACATGTCTTGCATCGTGACCTTAAGCCTAGCAATTTATTTCTGAATGCAAACTGTGACCTTAAAATAGGAGATTTTGGGTTGGCAAGAACGACATCTGAAACAGATTTCATGACTGAATATGTTGTCACTCGTTGGTATCGAGCACCTGAGTTGCTACTTAATTGCTCAGACTACACTGCTGCAATTGATGTATGGTCCGTTGGTTGCATTCTTGCTGAAATAATGACCAGAGAACCCCTATTCCCTGGAAAAGACTATGTTCATCAGCTGAGGCTCATTACTGAGGTATCTGTCAAGTTTAATTGTAAATGTTGATATGTTTTTTTTTTGAAAAAAAAATCTTTCTATGATTTATTAAAAATTTACACATCTTCCAATTTTCAAGGTTGATGAGGTTATGCTTGGGCTGATTCACTATGTATTATAGATTAGCATTAGTTTTGTAGTTTCAAATATCTGATAATAACATTGGAAAGAGAAACATAGAAGGTTCGTATTCATATTATTTAAATTTCTACTTAATACAAATTTATAGATGCTTAGTAGCTTCAAGTTTGTTTGAGTTTGTGAATTATCATTGAGAAAAATACCCATCATATTAATTATTATGTGAGAACTTTCTTCTATGTGGTTTTGGTAACTCATATTAAATGAGGCGTTAGTATATTTCTCAATTAGTTAGTTTGAAGTCATAACTTGTCAAGTATTATGAAAGTTAATATGAATATTATGTGGGCCTGTGGCTTTTCTTTCCCGAGTTTAAGGGTGTGTTATCTTTAGTTGCAAATTTATCATAAGAAAATGACGGATAAGAAAAGTTGTGAAAATTTTATCACACCAACCTTTTTATCCCATGTTCCCTAGGGTGGCAAACATGGAAAAGTATTATCACATCAATACCCCATGATAGTATTATCATGAATTGGAGTGAAAATGAAGGAAAAGGGGCTGACCATGCTTCCCGGGGAAAATTATCCACCCTAGAGAACATGTGAAAAGAGTGGAGAAACGGTGAAAATATATGTTTTCCAACCTTTTCCATCAAAGAGAACGCACCCTAAGGTGAAAACTAAAGAGATGACGGAAATGGATTGTGCGAAGTGTATACCTTTTAATTTTCTAACATGTCCTTTCTTGTTTTGCTTTGAAGCTATTAGGCACACCTGATGAAGCAAGCCTTAAATTTCTACGAAGTGATAATGCAAGAAGATATGTGAAACAGTTGCCCCAATTTCCGAAACAAAATCTTGCTGCAAGATTCCCAAGTATGTCACCACTGGCTCTGGATTTGCTAGCAAAGATGCTTGTTTTTGATCCAGATCAACGTATAACTGGTAAATGGCAATTTTCATTTCCAGTTTAGTTTCCAAATTAATTGATTTTCATCTGCTGACATCAAATTTCTGGTCCGCACAGTTGATGATGCTCTCTGTCATCCGTATCTATCCACTCTTCATGATATAAATGACGAACCAATCAGCTCCACTCCTTTCAATTTTGATTTTGAGCAGCCATCATTAACCGAAGAAAATGTTAAGGATCTAATCTGGAGGGAATCGCTCATTTTCAATCCAGATCCAGTCAGTTAGTTATATGCATTTACACATTGCCTAGTTTCTATGTATTAAGATAATTTTGTGTTGTCTGTATAAAAAAAATATTGCATTTTCTCTGCTCGATGTGGAATTCTAGCTAGCTTTCTACTCCTGAGACATTCTCAAAAATTTGACCGCGGAGACGAAATGGGTCTTGCTTCTCCACGGTTACTTATGTAATTTATGCATCCAGACATGTATAACATCTGGAGATTGTGTTACTAGAAATACGATTGTTGTAATTCTGATGACTCTTGTATTGCAATGTAACTGATATGAAGAGCTACTGATTGCTTGCAAAGATTTTCAGCCATTTTCTAACAAGATTTTCATGTCTAAATGTGGATATATCTTTGCCTGGTAAAGTTATTTGCAGATTGGGACAAATGGATGAATATCAAGTTTGGAAGACAAAGGAAGTGTTATCTCTCTCTCTTCAAGTTGCTGAAATTTGTTTCAACTGAAAGACTGACGGACTAAACAACATCATTACTGCAGATCCTTAAATTTATGATCTGATAAGATCAAGGCCAGCAGCTTGCTACATGAAGACGATATCCAGGTACGCTATGTTCAGCCCATTCCAAATTACAAATGTTTCAGAACATGATCACCTAATGGATACTTCCTTCTGTAAGAACAAGTCTGTATTTCCACATTATCAATAGGTAAAGTCTCTTCTGGGAAATCGCAAGCCGATTCCTGGTCCTGCAGCTTATCACAGGGCTGTGGAACCACACCACTCGACACCCCTTCAACATCAGTGCAGTTCCAGATGACCTTCTTCGCCTTCTTTGCCAGCTCAATTGTCACATTGGATATGCAGATCCCGGTGAAAGGATCACCCGGGATCCCCGCCAGTTGGGCTGCCATGGTCACATTCTCAGCCACCATGTCGCGGTAGTTGATGTTCTGGATCACAGGAAGGGCGTTGGGGTCGTAGTTGTTGTCCGGGTGAGAACCATAGTTTCCTGTCATCCAGAATGCCCACTTCATGGTTTTCATGGTCATCCCTCTGACGTATATGTCCTTCACGTACCCGCCTCTCCCAACGGCTGTCTTGATCCGAACCCCCGACTCAGAATTGATGGCAAGGATGTCTTCTGCTCTCACATCTTCAATCCCTCCCGACATCTCACTTCCTAACGCGATCACAGCACTGAATGGAGAGATGCAAGTGAGCCTTCTGATCACCAGCTGCTTCGTTGGCATCGCGAACGCGATCCCATACTGGTCCCAACCGCTCTTCACAGCGATGCAGTCGTCTCCAGACACGATGTAGCAGTCCTCAATCCGAGTGTTTGTGCAAGAATCTGATGGCCCAAAATTAGCAAATGCAGTGTTTTGAGGTAAGATTTGGAGTTTATCTTACATACCTGGATTGATACCATCTGTGTTTGGAGATGTTACAGGTGCCAGAATCGTTAGGCCTTGCACGATCACATTGCTGCATATGTAACGTACAAAATCAGCACTAATCTTGGGACCTAAACAAATAGTGAGAGAAGTTAACCTGCTGTAGATAGGATGGACATTCCATGAAGGCGAGTTAACAAGTGTCAAGTTGGATATTTGAACATTCTCTGAGTACATTATCTCGATGAGGTAAGGCCTAGTGTATTGTAGTTCCCCCTTGTGAAATTTGTTCCACCACGACTCCCCTTGCCCATCAATCGTGCCATTATCCCCTGAACAAAATTGATTACTTTTTTTATTCAAATTCTAATCTTGCAACACTTAGACGGTGTTTGCCTGAGCTTATAAGCTCTTTAAAATAGTTCATAAGTTGTTTAAGAACTTATAAGCTTCTTCAAAGTATTTGGCAAAATAAGCTTTTGAAGAGCTTATAAGAGCATTTGCAACGGTTACACGATAGCAGCCTACTCGTGTAAGGCTGCTATCGTGTAACCGATGCAGCAAACACTTACACGAGGGCTACACGTTCTATCATGTAGCCCTCACAACCGTTGAAAATAGGCGCGTGTTTTACACGCGCCTTTAAAAAAAAGAAAAATGAAAATAGTAATTGGAAAATAGGATTTGTTTTTATTTTATTAAGTTTTATTTAATTTTTAGGATTTCAAAATTAATGCAATTTAAATTTGAAGTAAATTGTGTAATTTAAATTTATGAAATTAAACTTAAATGAAAAATGGAAAAATCAAAACTAAAACTATCATGTAAGCTATCATATAATCCCAATATAGCCTCTTTACACCATGTGGTCCCCCTCCCCCTCATAAAGTAAGCTATCATGTAAGCTATCATGTAACACCAATGCGGATGCTCTAAGTTTCCCAAAAAATAAGTTCTTTTACCTAAACTTATTTTCACATTATCTTATAAGCAACACTCATTTTTCAAAAATATCTCAACTATAACTTTTTATTTTGATTATGTCTCATTCTAATTTCATCTATTTTTGAATTTTTTTTCTAACAAAGATTTTCTCTATCTAACTAAAATTTCCATCTCTAGCTTATAAGTTAAATTATCCAAACATTTTAGCAACTTATAAGTTCTTAAAAAACTACATCTTATAAGGTCTAAGAGCTTATAAACTCTTTAAAATAAGCTTAATCAAGTATCCTCTTAATCGTATGTATTGTCAGTCTGAGATGTTTGTAACTTACCCTCAAAAAAAAGTATCCTCTGAATCGTATGTATTGTCAGTCTGAGATGTTTGTAACTTACCCGTTATAACTACATCAGTTAGGTTGGTACCGAAGATTAGACTGATGTATCTTCCACCTTCTGTGTCTCGTCCTCGACCGTACGATGCCAGTGGTTCTATCACAGCCCATTCACTTTCATCCTGCATCACAACATTACACGAAAAATGAGCATTCCTTTTAATCTTGAAATCGTACTTTAAAATCTAGTTTCTTTAATTTCATTGAAGAAATTTCACACTTTCAATTATTCAATAATCTTTAAATTTGAGTGGTAAAATAGGTTAGTCAACTAATCTCACCAAATCCAACAGCCCAATACTAGTCGGGATATTTTTTAATTTATTATACGCCTTAAATTACGTAAAAACTCCGAAAAATTCGAGAAAACCGTTACACCTATTTTTAGATTGAAAAAATAAGAAAAAAAAGAAATGACCCAAAAAAAAATGAAATACAGAAATGGACGAATTAATAACCTGAGAAGCGAGAAGGACCGCATCTTTATGCAGAAAGAGAGTGAAATGGCTGGTGAGATTGAAGCTTCCCGTCAGCCACTTTCCCGGCGGAACGAAGAGCATGGAACCGCCATACGCCGCGAACTGGCCGAGGTGATCGACGGCCGCCTGAAAAGCTCTCGTATTCGAGGTCGTTCCGTCTCCGACGCCTCCGAAATCCGTCAGCGATGCGCCGTGGGCGCGGCAGCTTATGGCGCAGTACTGGAAGTTATCGTGACGACGGTGGCCGTGGACGGCATTTGATCTCAGCGGGAGCGTGGCAGCAAGGACCAAGATCACGTGAATTACCTACACACAAGAAAAAAAAGACGTTGTGCCGCCATTGAAGTCAAATGTTCATAAGGTTTTTGTGAAGGAGAATGGGGGAGTTGGTTTACCAGAATTCTGGGCATCTTTCGTTGCAGTTTGGAGACGTGTGGGTGGTGTTTTGAGAGAGAGCATTATTTATTTGAGCGAGGAGAGAGAGAGAATGTGCTTGCTTAGACTTTAGAGATCTGGGGATCGAAAGAGAACAAAACCAATTTTGTTTAACTCTTTTCTTTTTATTTTTATCAGGGAAATTTAATTTCCAGTAACCATTTTTGGTGTGTATCTCATAAAAAAGGTAGACCAAACTTGAAATTTGATTAATTCTTTTTAAGAAGCAATTACATTTCTTAAGTTTGACTCTTCATAACTTCCACACTTCATCCCACTTCTAATTTGTGGATTGTGATTAATTCTTTTCAAGAAGCAATTACATTTCTTTAGTTTGACTCTTCATAACTCCCACAGTTCATTCCACTTCTAATTTGTCTCAGCATGCAATATCTTTATGTTCTCTCTCTTTTCGCAAGTTAGCAAAGTCGCTATTTTAATAATAGCATAATACTAAATGATGTTAGTATAATAATACATCATGAAATTTAACCTCTACATCAAAAATAAAAGAAGAAGAAGAAGATGATGAAATATAATCTATGATTCGAATAATCGAATATATTAATTTGATTTTCCAAATGGATTCTTCTATGGGGAACTCAATTTGGATTCATACTGTAATAATGCTATAATCGAATGTGAGGTTCCAAAAGGTTGGATGCAATCAAGTTCCGATCAACTACATATTTTTCTCTCATATTGCTTATGTTTTTTTTTTTTGATAAATTAGTAGAATTAAATAAATAAATTTAAAGACCGCGCCACAGGGGACTCGAACCCAAGACCTTTGGTCTTAGACATTAACCTCTTACCGCTTGGCCAACACACGCATACTCATATTGCTAATGTTGCCTATGCTCAGGGTGTGTTTACTTTGATGAAAAATGAGAGAAAATATATTTTCACCATTTTCACATGTTAACTAATGGAAAAAAATTTCCAGGCAAAGTGGAATATTTTCTCGGGTTGCTCCTTTTCATTCATTTTCTCTCTAATGTTGGATAATATTATCCTAAGATAGGGGTATGAAAACATTTTCAAACATTTTATCATCTTTTCATCTCTAGAAAACATATGATAAAAAAAAAGATAATATTTTCTCACATTTTCTTATCTGTTGTAAATATATATAAAATATATATTTCCCTATTAAATGACTTAACCCTAAACCCTAACCCTAGCTTTGTATCTCTTATAAATAGAGGCATTTAGTCCTCATAATATAAGGCTCCTGCAGATTTATTCTCTTTACGCTCTCTACGCTATTATCTTCTCTTCTACTTTTCTCTCCACTTTCAACACGTTATCAGCACGAGTCTCTAACCAATTGAAGATATGCCATATGAAAGCCAATTGAGTCAATATTGGAGGTATGCCAATAGGAAAGAATCATGTCTTTCCGACAAGGTAACTCATATTCTCAAATATTAATGGTGTCTCTAATTCACGAGTATTCATGAATTGTGCTTGTATTTGATAATCGCAAATCATATATTAGAGAGTGAAACATGATAATTGTCAATTAGTAATCCCTAGTTTTGTCTTATACTTAATAGCCATTTCCTGCGTTTGAGGGGATTTTGGAGAGACTAAGCGAGTTCTCTCTCATTGACGAGAGCTTGTAGTAGGCGCAGCCCACGGGCTTTGACCTTCACGTGCTCCGGTTCCCATTAACCGGCGACCGGGCCGTCCCCACCGCCACCCGGCGTTCGACCCCTCCGCCTCCGACGTCTCCCTGCCGCCACTGGAGAAGGTCCGCTCCCGCCGCCGCCGCTGAAGAAGCTCCGCCGCTGCTGTCGCTGAAGAAGAGATCTGCTCCTCAGATCTCCTCCATCCAGCCTCGGATTCTCGTTGCCGGCAGTTGCCCAGCAAAGTAGCCGCCACCGTCTGGAACTGTTGCTGCTTCGCTGAGGTCGACGGATCTGACCTCCAGCAGTCCGTCTCGCTCGGAGCCGCCGCCGCCGTCACCAGCTGGAAGTCCGGCAGCCGCGACCACCCTGAAACGCCACCTGCCGCCACAGCTGCTGCCTGAGGTTGACGGTCAGCAGCTCGATGGATTGAGATCGGTTTTATCACTCTTGGCAGCGCTGCTTTCCGGCCTCTCCGTGCCGCCGTCCTCGCCGGCTTGCTCAACCATCTTCCGATGGTTTTGACAGCGAAGATCTCCGGCAACTCTCCACGAACGTCGGGTGCCTCTCCCCATCAGTTTCCGATGGTTTCGACGGCAGAGGTCTCCGGCAATGTTTCTCCACGAACATCGGGCGCGTCTCCCCAGCAGCGCCCCCCGACTGTTCTTTCTTCCCAGAAGTTCCCTCACCCTTCTGCTCTGCGTGAGGCTGAAGACTCAAGCGCCGTTGCTGCGCCGATTGCTTCCCCTCCGACATCAGACAGAGGGGCCCTCAATCTCCCTTCGGTTTCTGCAAATTTTGAACATCATTTGAAACCCTCGAATGGGGTTTCTAAGCAAAACTTTCAAGTTAATCTCAGGAGCACGGTGGATGTCCCTGCTGCACCTGTTTCTGTGAATTCGACTGAACAACAGAACGTTTCATACGCTCGGATTACTGCCCCTCAAAAGTTTCGACAGCCGGATTTACCAGCGCATAATTTTCGTGCCCTCCGTCCGGTTAGGCATGGTGATCAAGGTACTCTTGTTATACCACGTGATATTCAGGATTCTCAATTGAAGAAGTTTAAGCATGCTCTTATAGGCAGACTTTTGTTAAATAAAGGCGATAAGCCGAGGCAATCTCGTGAGTTAAAGGCGGAACTTCAATCGCTTTGGAAAATTTCTTCTCCCTGGCACTTGATGCCGATGGGTAAGGGTTACTATACTCTTAGATTTCAGTCGAAAGAGGATAAAGCCACTGCAAAAGCTAATCTTTTATGGAATTTATCTGTTGGATCGCTTCGGTTACGTGATTGGGTTCGTTACTTTAATCCCTACAAGGAATCTTCTTCTCTCGCTCAGATGTGGGTTAGGATTTATCATTTGCCTGTGGAGTTTTGGCATCCTGAAATTATTTCGGGTATTGGAAGTTGGCTTGGACAGCCGTTGAAAATTGATGGAAATTCTATGACTGAAGATGTAGGACACTATGTGCGTATGTTGGTTGAAATTGATTTGGCACAGACTTTGCCGATGACGCTTAATATTGATGGAGGGGACTACGAGTTTTCGGTGGAGTTCAGTTATGAATATATACCTATTTTTTGTCATCGATGCAAGATTACGGGCCATTCGATGGAAAAATGTCGCAAGAGTGACAAATCACAGGGAAAGACAACAGATGAGGTGGAAAAGAGGAACAACGGACCGGAATGGCACGCTATCGGGAAGGCGGTGGTACAAGATTCGGTGTTGCATAACACTGAGGCTTTGGAAGCGGTAGATAATAATGACTCCTCGGATCATTTAAAAGTTACATCTGTTAAAGCTGTTGAGGTGAAGTCTGCTCTGACGGAGCGTGCTCAAGTGGAGCAGACCACGGTAGAGCAGAAGTCTGGGAATTCCTTTGCCCCTTTGGTGACGGCAGAGCAATGAAGCGAGATGGCTGACCATACAGTTTACGGGCCGGATACGGATGTTTTGAAGCAGATTATTCAGCCAGCTAATAGTGACGAGGAGGTGGACGAGGATCTTGAGATGGAGACCCCGTCTGGGAAGAATGTTAAGGACTCTCCTACTCCAGATTTTGCAAGTCGTATTAATCGGTTAGAGGAGCAGGTTAGCCAGGGAATACAATTACTTGTTGATCAAGCACCGACTAAACGACGGGGACGTCCTCCAAAGGGTATGGAACGCCCGCGCGTCCCACAACCTTTGGAAGATAGCATAAAGAATCGACTCCGTCATGCGGAGGAAATGGGTTATAAGCCGAGGGAGTTTGTTTTCAATAAAAGCAGAAGTGATAGTATCTGTGTTATGAATAATATCTCCAAAGGACGTTGGTCGGATGAAATGGAGATGGACGACTTCTGCAACAATATGGATCATTGTTGAGATTGAGTTTCTGTACGCTGAAGTTTTAGGCTTTCTGCGTTTCCTATTTTGGTTTTTTTCTTTCTTTTGACGAGCTCCTTCTCGAACGTCGGGGCCCTTGTTTGCGTACTTGTGCTTTCACTGGTTTTTTCCTTTATCTTTTTAATAAAACTTCAATTTAATAATGAAGGCAAATTGTGCATAAGGCAGACTGTGCAGTAGTGGCAATTATATCTATTTGGATTCACTATTTTAGTCAAATCATATTATCTTGTCACTCCAATTCTCCCCTTTCCTTTAAATTTTTGCTTGAATATGCATTCGTCTATTCAATTGTTTAATTGTTTTATTTATTGATTGTTATATCGTTTGCCGAAGAAACATAAATTTACAATTCTTAATAATCCGGAAGATTATTAAAAGATAAATCGTTAAAGTTTTTGATGAAACACAACGATATCCCTTAAGTTTAAATATAATGTGTTTCCGATTAACACATTTGAATTGATTTATTAATACAATCCCTGAAGGATTGCTTTATTTTTTTTAATACATCATTGTGGAATGAATTTATGATTCTTAATAATCTTGAAGATTATTTAAATTAAATCGTTGAAGTGTTTGATGAAAACACAACGATATAGCTTCATATTAAATATAAAATATAATGCGTTCCCGATGAATATGGGAGATAAAATTAATATTCCGGAAGAATATTAAAATATTGAGATTGAATTTTTATTTTAAGCTTTATTTTGGTATTTCCTTATTATTTAGTATTTAATTTATTATTAAATTTCTTTACTTTATATTGAATTAATATTGATGCTCCCGAAGTAGCACAATTAGTATTCCTGAAGAATATTACATGTTCTTGAATAACAATTTATATTTTGGGTGATATATGTTTATTCTTGAAGAAAAACAACAAATACACATAATTTAAATATTACAAGCTCTTGAAGAGCAATTGATCTTCTCAATTCAATTGTTTTTGAACTATTATTGAGAATACGAGTTATACAATTAAAAATTGATAACATTTTTGTATGGGCTCCGGAAGAGCTTAATTGATTTTCCCATGAGTATTGAATAATTACACATGATTTATTATTTAATTCAATAATCATGTCGTGATGAATTTCAAATCATATACCCAAAGGATTTTAAAATAACTCAAGAGTACTTGAGTATTTGTGTGTGATTAAAATACCTCCTGAAGAGGATTTCCCATCTACTAAATTATTTTATCACCATTCAATAAAAAATTTACAACCAAAGTAAACACACTCTCATTGAAATTCAAATTTCATTCGTATATTTGGGGAAGGTATGTGTTAGCTGATTCGAGTTCATCTAGTATAACTGTTCTTAATCCGAAACAACAGCGAATTTATACCTGTATAAACAGAAAATTGGTCAGTTATAAACCATTACCTAAAATCGCCAAATTGCATGTGAAAGTGAAACACCCTTATAGAATGAAGAAGCAAGAATTTCATTTTACCTAACTATTCGGTTTACATTACTTCAACTGTGTCAGTCTAAATAAAACATGTACAGAATCGGGAGCATGTCATTCATTCTGGCAGGCTTATTATAATACAAAACGTGATTAAAAATTCAATTATGTTAAACTCTAATATTCATGAAGTTCGACAACCGCACTTCCTTTTTCACATTTAATATTTTTTTTTGGGTAATGTTTCATATTAGGCATTTTAACAGAGGATTAAAAGTTTATATATATATATATATATATATATATATATATATATATATATATATATATATATATAGGGAGAGGTTCAAATAAGAACCACTAAATAAAATTAGAACAGAGAACCATTTTAAACCATTCGATCATCAAGATCTACGGTGGATGCATCATCTTGGTGGATGAATGCAGATCCTGGGTTCGAATCCTGAAGGGAGCAAAAAATTTATTATTTTCGGATGCATTAAATTTAATAGCGAATGCATTAATTTATATGGTAGATGCATTGATTTTAATGGTTCTTATGTTCTCACGATAAGTGTGGTTCTCACTATAACCGCACCCTATATATATATATATATATATATATATATATATATATATAAAACAGATGACACTACTTCAACATACTTCAAGTGTCATTTGTATGTTGAAGTAGTGTCATTCAGAAATCAGTTGCACGGGAGAGTGCCTATTCTCAAAGAGCCTCGTTTTATAAAATTTGATTTGCCTATTACGTCCCTCATATATACTTAATTTAAGATTAATTGTGTAATTTAATATATTATACATACAATAAATCTAAAAATATATTATGGTTTATATTTTATATACTAATAGTTATTTAAGTAGTAGGAGTAGTATCTATTAGAACTCTTCATCCACAATATTTTTTTATTCTATAAATTTAATAATTTTGAATTACAATATAAACGATTTTATTAGAAGTTTAATTTTGTATTAGAATCCTTGGAGTTAAAAATTAATTATGTAAAGATGAAACCTGTAAAGTAAATATGAATTTCATATCAATGTTCTTTTCTTTTTAGTCGTTTTTTTTTGCTAATGATGACAAATATTAGGTGATGCTTAATTAACTAAAACTAGTTTTTACATTAAATTTAGATGTTTTTTTTTTAATTTTACTAGTTTTATCGTATTATAATTTTCAAAGATTATCCAATAATTGGTTAAAAACTATATTAAAATGATAAATGATAGTATAAAACGAAAATAATATATTTAATTTCATAAAAAAATATTATTTATATAAATAACTCTGTTTAACGTCCGAATGCACGTCATTTTTTTTGCTAGTTTTCGGAAAGCGGCCAAACATTGGGACCATATCTAATTTTGGAGTGTTTATTTTTTCTTTCTTAAGAAGAAGAAGATTTTGGAGTCAACTCCAAGTGATGGCCTGTCATAAAGCTCCACTACCAAAATTTGGTGTTATTTTTCCTTAGTTTCGGCCACTGTCTCATTTCGCTGATTTTCCACCTTTATATTGTTGGAGGTGTCTTTTTTATTAGTTTTTCCATGTTGCAGACACCACTATTGTCTTTAAATTCATCCACTTAAAAAAGGGATTCAAGATTGTCCATCGGATCTTTTATTGTATCTCCTTTGCTCTAGTTTTCATATTATTGTATTAACATATATGATATTCAATATTTAATTTGATTATATATTAGTAACTTTTTATAGAATATATACAAAAAGAAAAAGAATCATATTTGAGGGTAATATGTAATAGGATAGTGCGTATAAACATAAAAAATTTATTTTTTTATGAATTTATCAAACTAACAAAAAGAATTATTTTTTGAAAACGAAGGGAGTTGAAAGTTAATTTTATCGTTTAAATATATATTCTCAATGAACATCTTTTCTTGCAATGTTGGACGTTTTTCTGAAGAGTCCAGGAGGGTCTTGTACGAATATTGCCGCTATTTTTCCCCAAGGTCTGCTGAGGTAAATGGATGTGGCAAAACTTCATTCCTGTCAGGAAATCTCTGCTTTGTTGGAAAGTGATGTTTGATCGTCTACCCGCGATGAATCGTTTAATTCATCAAGGATTAATCTTCCCGAACTACTGTTCTTTTTGTATTCAAGTTTTAGAATACTTGAATTTACATTTTCTGGGACTGTCAAAAAGTTATGCCAATTAGGGACGAATTTCTTGGATTGTTCAATCTTAAAGAGGGACTTCATTATGAAGATATCCATAGTTTCTTGGTGTTGCATGGTCAGCTAAGCTGAGTTCACAGCTCAGCAGCTTCTGTAAATTGGGGACTATGACTCTGATTTGGGTTTTATGGATTGCTAGAAATGAGTGCCATTTTGATATGGTGACTTTCGTTGGCAAATTTGTTATTTCTTTCATCAAAGTTGCTTTCAAAGAAGCGGATAATTCTCCTCCAAATATGGGCTATATGAATAATGTTTGGACTGATTACGACATAGTGTATTGGTCTTCTCAGGATTTTTTCTGGCCAAAAATGAATACGGACGATTCGGCGGTGGGGGTACTGGGTAAGATAGTTGCTGGTGGGCTGTTCAGGGACTGGCGTGGATATGTTAGAGGTTGTTTCCACGTGAATGGAGGTAGCGGCTTTGCTCTCGAGGCTTAACTTCTAGGCATTATCACAACTATTGAGATCGCTCACAAAAAGGGTTGGTGGTAAATATGGTTTGAGTCGGACTCTACTTATGTGGTTAGCCTTCCCGAAGTGAAATCGAAAAATGTTCCATGGAGATTTATTGTCTGAAATCGCGCTTTAACTCTCCTCAATGATATGGATATTAGGATATCTCACATCTATAGAGAAGGCAAAGTTACAACTTGTTGAGCTGGGTTTTGATCTCAATAGCAGAAATAAGATAAAGCGATAAAAGACACGGGATTTACGTGGTTCGGTCATTAAGACCTACATCCACGGGAGGTTTACGTGTGTTTTGACTATACTTTGAAGATTACACTTTACATGGTGAAGGAAAAAATGAATAATCCCCCCTTTAACTCACAACCTAAGGTCCTATTTATAAGCATAAACTTTGCCCTAATGTACTTGGGCCTATTTAACCTTAAAGCCCACTAATACAAGTCCTTTGGCCTAAAACTATTAATCTGCCACGTGTCTTCGATATTCTTTTAACTTTGACCTACATCTTCAGATCTGGCTTCTCTCTTTAGACTCAGTGCAGCTCTGAAATATAATACTCGGCTCAGGGTGAACTCGGCTTTATAATTGCTCCAGATCTGTAACGATATCAAAACATTACACATATAGTTTAATTATAGTCACATATTGCTTATATTCGGGCCTTCAGTGGATCTAACATATCTTATTTGGGCCTTTCTTTAGTTGGACGGGAATCCCGAATTCCATCATCATCAACCACTCCCCCTAGTCTGGTGGAGATATGGTAAATATGTCTAGCAGACTAAAAAAGCTTAGTGTATGAGATTAATCCCTAAATTTTTTTGCGTTCCTTCAAAAGCAAATAAAGAAATGTAAATTGTTAGTCATGCATATACTAAAAGTGAAGCATTTTTTAACCCTTGCAACAAAGAACATGTTATGACATTTCGGCCCTCATATAAAGAAACTACAACAATATGCAAAAATGACATTTTTTAGATCTGCAATAAAGCAAGCGTGAGATGTCTTCAATTCCGCAAAGTAACAAGTGTAAGGTGTTTCCAATTCTATAGCTGAAAGTAAGTAAATAATAACAATAAGAATAAAATAAAAAAGATAGCTTACTCACAGTTGACTTGAACACAAATCAAACATTTGAAATGATGAGATCACTCACGCGCACCTACCCTTGGTTATTTGTTCATGTCTTGTTCTTATTGAACCTACAACTTGTTTAGAGTTATTATGCACCTGCACTTGATTAAGTATTTGATTCATGGTAATCATACACCCAAAATTTAGTATAGCTGTGCGAGAAGAGTTCGACTTATGAGCTAAGTGTTAAGAGAAGAGCTCGGCTTAAGAGCTGAGCGATAAGGGAAGAGCTCAGCTTAAGAGCTGAGCAAGAAGATAAGAGTTCGGAAAAAGAGCTGAGCGATAAGAGGAGAGCTCGGCTTAAGAGCTGAGCAATAAAGGAGAGCTCGGCTTAAGAGCTGAGCGATAAGAGGAGAGCTCGGCTTAAGAGCAGAACGAGAAGATAAGAGCTCGGCTTAAGAACTGAGTGATAAGAGCTCGGCAAAAGAGCAGAGCGAGAAGATAGGAGCTTGGCTTAAGAGCTGAGCGATAAGAAGAGAGCTCAGCATAAGAGCTGAGCAAGAGTAGATACCGTGTTCCCAACAGAGAAAAAACTCATTTCACCATACATTCAACACTCAAATACAAAAGAAGTAGGGATAGCTAAGGCAAAACTACATTTACCTGACATTGAGTTCACTCGGAACTAAGTTTGTATTTACTCCTTCGAGACTGAGCTAACCCAGCGCTAATTCTTAAACCTGTATTAAACGGTTAGTCGAGTGCAATCACAAAAATTTTAATCTTAACTTCTACCAACCATAATGTATTGAGCAGGTAAATACAACACACGTAAAATCTAAAATTTTTGAAATTTTTTATGCAAATTTATGTCTTTCGTTTCTGGCCCTAAGGCCTTTCACATCTGGCCCGCAGGTTTTCATATCTGGTCTGCGGGCTGTCATGTCTGGCCCTTAGACATTCATATCTGGTCCGTAGGCTGTCATGTCTGGCCTTTAGACTTTCATATTTGGTCTGCGGGCTGTCATGTCTGGCCCTTAGACTTTCATATCTGGTCCGTAGGCTGTCATTTTTGGCCTTTAGACTTTCATATCTGGTCCGCGGGTTGTCATGTCTGGCCCTTAGACTTTCATATCTGGCCAGCGGGCCTCCGGGCCTGATCCCTTGCGGGCATTGACCTTAAGCTATAAAGTCTTTCAAAGCTTTATAGGATACGGAGGGGTATACACCCCTAGTCCCTCCTGGTATGTGTGACTGCTTGTTCACGAACATATGTTGCTATTTTTTCGATTTATGTTCATAGTTCGTGGTTTTAGATCTACATATATGTTTCCCCCTATTTCTGGGATAATAGGTTTGATACTTATCTAAAAAAAATTGCACGCATATTTTGCCTTTTTTACTCCGTAAAATAGGGTATGAGGGTATACACCCCCAGTCCCCCCATGGTATATGTGAGTGCTTGCTCATCTCAGCCATGCTTTCAGCGTCCTTGGCCATGAGGGCATGGCTCTCGTCAACTAAGCTGGTGGAGTTGAAGGCGGATGATCCAGATGCGTATTCAGAAGATCCAACATCTTCAGCTACTATAGCCTTCTTCTTTGCATGCCAGTGATCCCTCTTAGCTCTTAGCTCTTTGTGCTCTTCTTGCATTAGTTCAGGGCATTCTGATTTGTAGTGCCCTTTCTTTCTGTATCCAAAGCATTCCACATCCTTCTGTTGCGAAGGATTTCTTTTCTCCGCTTCTGTATGTGGAGTATTTGGGCATGTGTTCTCTTTATCTTCCCTTGAAGTGTTTCTTGTGAAACTTTCTGTACTTGCGGAATTTGGATTCCATCTTGTTGAATCGTTCAGTCAACAAAGCATATTGACTGAAGAAATCTTCTAGCTTCAGTTCAGTTGTTTCCTTCGACTGTTTCTTGCTTTATTTTGCTGAAGCCTTCGTCAGATCCTCTAGCTTTCTTGGTTTCTTGATTTCTCTGAATATCGAATTCATTTATCACGAGATCCGAGAAAAGCTTGTCGGTTGGAAGAATGTTGAATCTGGATTTGTTTTGATGGGCGACTACGTAGATTTGCCATTCGCCTCGCGGAAGTGCTCATAGAGTCTTCAGGTTGATTTCTCGTTATGTGTACTTGTCCTTTGAGATAGACTGAACCTCGTTCAGTATTTGGTTAAACATATGCTCCATCTCTTCGACTGATTCGTTCTTGAGCATGAGGAAGGAGTCGAACTTTTGACAAGCTATTGATAGCTTATTCTCCTTTATCTCTTCTGATCCGATGCACATTGCTTCAAGGATGTCCCACATCTCCTTTGCAGTCCTGCTCTTGATGATCTTGGTGACGTGTTTCTCCGAGACTGTTCCGGAGATGATGCTCTTAGCAAGATTATCGAATTCATCTTGCTTTCTTTCTTTGGTGGTGAAGTCGGCCTTGTCTTTGATCATTTGCTCGTCGTAAGGATCTCTGATAGGATCAAGAGGATTTCTCTTGACTGTCTCTGTAATGATGATCGGCCCTCTGGTGATGACTTCCCACATTCGGCAGTGTTGGGCGACGAGATAGCTCTCTAGCCGAAATCTCCAAATATCGTATTTTTCAATACTGAACATCGGGAGTGATGAAGCTCTGTTGTGGTTAGTTTCCATAGTTCAAGATAAGAAAGATAAATAGAAAAAGAACGCAAGAAGAACTTTTTAAAAGGAAAAAGATTTTAAGACCTTCTTTTTGAATTGTTTTTGAAAAATGATCTAGTTCAGTAGAACCGGGTCAAAGCAAATTGTTCTTGCGAACAACCTGCTCTGATATCAATTGTTGGGTCCCGGAAGGTCTATAATAGGTGTATGGGGGGGGAGGGGAATACACCTAAGGGCAGTTTTTCAAAATCAAACACAATACAACCTTTAACAGTAAACGAAAGTGATGAAGCATGAAATCTTACCCTAATTAAGAAACGATAAACGAGATAAGATGTACGTGGTTCGATCATAAAAGATCTACGCGCACGACACTGGGGGGGAGTTCTTCGTTGGTTTCACTATACTTTGAGAGAGTATTTACATATTACAAGTGTTGCTCAGAAATAAATCATGATCCTTGATGCTAAAGCTAACCTTCTTCGGGGCATTAATTGCAAAACTTCGGGGCAAACGCGCCGCCCCCGAAATTCCCGTCCCCGTCCCTCACCACCTCCACCGCCACGCCCACCTCCACCATCAGCCTAGCGTTGAACGGCTGATCGGCCTTCAACGGCACGCCTATAACCGGCACGCCAAAATGTATGCTCTCCAGAGTCGAGCTCCATCCACAGTGACTCACGAAGGCGCCCGTGCTCGGGTGCCCTAATATCCTCTCCTACGGGGCCCACTCCACGATCATCCCCCTCTCGAGAAGCCCCTCCGGCAGCTCCACCGCCGCCGCCTCCTCTCCTCTCGGACACCGCACCACCCATATGAAGTTGACGCCACAAATCTCCAACCCTTTTGCTATCTCGCGCATTTGATCATTAGACAAGTAGTTCTCACTCCCAAAGGAGATGAAAACGGTTGAAAACCGTTTCTTGCCGTTCAACCATCGCATGATCATTTTAGTTTGATCATCATCATCATCATCTTCCTTCGATGATGCGGATGATGTAATGAGAGAGCCAACCGGGATTTGAATCCTCTTACACAAGAGAGATAAGTAGTCAATGTATTTACCTTCGAGAATTCTTGATGTCTTGATCAAGACGATCTCTCGAGATTGTTTGAAGAAGGCGAAAGCGTGTTCTTGATCGTCTTCTTCGAGGATCTTGCCCACGATCGTGCGTTTGAAAGCCCTCTCCTCGTGGCCTTGAAGGTACATTGCGTCGTAGGGGAAGGGCGAGTTCTTGACCGTGTAGAGGTGGTGGTGGAATGAGTAGGTTGCGGCCGATGACACTGAGAAATAGACGGCTGGGACGCCTAGGGCCGAGGCCGTGGAGGCGGCCCACGGCTGGAAGCAGTCGTAGATGAGTAGGTCGGGTTTGAGGGAGGAGATGATGGCGGAGAAGTTTGATCTTGATCGATGGAAGGCCTCGTGGAGCTTCGGAATTAGGGTTGGGGGCGCGTTTTTGGTGGTGTGGAGCTCCGGGGGGAGGTCCGGGGTGGCCGGGAGGCGGAGCTCGATTAGACGGAGTGGGACACCAAGTGTGGGAGATGTTGCTAGGGTTTTTTTATGGATGTGAGATTGATTAGGGTTGAGCAATAGTGGATTTGGAAGTTGTGGTTTGAGAGGTTTTTGGCTAGTTCAAAGTAGGGGTATATGTGTCCATGAGCTATCCATGGGAACATTAGAATGCTCAAACTAGTTTGATTTGTGTCCATTGATGGAAGTTTTGCAATCTTTTGTTCTTTTTTTTTTTCCTCCAATTTCCTGAAATTAATAAACAAGGAAAGGGTTATGATTTGTGGTTATGGTGCAATTCATCCTGTATAATAATTTATTTTTATTATTTATCAAAGGAAATACAATGAAAAATTAATAAGCAGAAAAATGAGAGCTTTTATACCTGAACAATATTTATCTTCAATTTCTCTGCAAATGCAAGACACCAAGGGCAATAATTTATATATACAATACAATGACAGAAGGTAAATGACATTAAAACTTTTTTGCAATTTTTAAAAAATGGATTAAACCAAATCTACCGTTTAAGGAAATTAATCCGTGCGTTACAATATGTGCCATGATTATAATTAATTGCTTATATCCTTTAAAATTAATTGCTTATATCCTTTAAAATCTACCAGTGTCGTTTGCAATTAATGCCCCGAAGAAGTTTTGCAATTAATGCCTTGAAGAAGTTTTGCAATTAATGCCTTGAAGAAGTTTTGCAATTAATGCCCCGAAGAAGGTTAGCTTTAGCATCAAGGATCATGATTTATTTCTGAGCAACACTTGTAATATGTAAATACTCTCTCAAAGTATAGTGAAACCAACGAAGAACTCCCCCCCAGTGTCGTGCGCGTAGATCATTTATGATCGAACCACGTACATCTTATCTCGTTTATCGCTTCTTAATTAGGGTAAGATTTCATGCTTCATCAGAAAGGTTGAAGACTGATACTGAAAAATACTTCAGTAAAGGTATCAGTTAAAGTCAAGACTTTAACTGATACTCTTGTAGAGCTTCAGTCTTGGATTGAACAGAGAAGTGTTATGAATCTTACTAACTATCTGAAGAATTATCAGTTAGACTAATAACACACGCAACGGAAAACTTTGTCTTTTGAAAAAGCCTTTGTGATTAACATGTTGTCAGGTTTATGTTTCACTTTGCAATTAGTCAGTTTCATTTAAGAAGGTTTGTGCACAGATAAGAAAGTAAAACTAAAAGCGATAAACGACAAAGGTATTTTTACGTGGTTCGGAATCTAATTCCTACATCCACGGTCAGTAGATCACACTGACAAACACGGTGCACAATAAACCTTGAACTGAAACTACACGTTTCAGCACCAACACACTGGGTTGGATTTCTCAAACACACTTAGCGGGCACTAGGCACTAAGATCTCTTGGAGTTAGAACACTGGTTTGAACTCCACACAACTTCAAACACTCTTTTCGCTCAGTTGAAAGGAGGTTCGAAAACTACCAACTAGATCACAGAGAACATACTCTCTGTAATCAGTAACTCAGGCTTTGGATAAATAATTTTTTCCTAAGGTTCTAAGAGAATATATGTAATCAGCAATGGACTGATTTTGGCTTTATGATTCGCTTCTTCGATTCAAACTTTGGAAGGCTTTGATTGGCTGAGTTGCAATTTCGGCAGCATTTCAGCTTGCGTATTTGAATCGGTGAAGATTGAAGTGATCCTCGAGCTCTATTTATAGGAGAGGTCTTGAATAGATCCGTTGGCGGAGATGGTCTTCAAGAATTCATCCGTTGGAGAGTAATTCGAATTTTGCTGAGGCTTCAATCTTCGAGGTTCCTTGTTTGGTGAGAAACGGCTACTCAGGTACATGAGGTAAGACACCTCTGAAAAGGTAATCACCAAAAAAGAATGCTCTGCAAAGAAAGGACGATACTCTATATCTCTGCATTTAATGCGGCTGTACTTTGATTGTGTGGCTTTCTTTTAACGTTGGAGGTTCAGTCCGAGGAAGAATGTCAACTGATACTTGACTTTAGTATCAGTCTGCTGATTCTACGTTGCCAGCATTAGATGAATCAGTCATAACTGATTCTTCAGTTGAGAAGCTCGTCATAATCACACTCATCATAATCACACGACTCATCTCAATCTTATAACTAATTACTACATCAATAAACACTAATCATATTCTCGATTTTATTGCTCATCTAGGACTATCCACATTAGTAAGCAAACACATAAACATAGCACATATTCAAGCAAAATAGAGGTCACATTAGCATATGGAAGACTAACCAAGTTCATTAATCAACAAAGCAATCAGGTTTAGAAACTTTTATGAAAATCGGAAAAATAATTTTAGTTGGGGAAAAATTCCCAAAAATTTATTTTAGAAAGCCAAGAGTATACTATCAAACATTCTTGATTCAAATATTCATAATTAAATCACATAAACAAGTTATCTCAAATAATAGCATTCTTGACAAACTAAACTCGGAATTCCTTCGTCAGAGAATTCTCAAAATTTCAACTTAAGCTCACAATCTGCCCAAGAACATGAATATACAATCATACGACTCAGGAAAAATCAAACTAGACTTCTCCCTTTACTCATCATTTTCGGTCCTTATACCAAATTTTAGAGGATGGTTCGTTTCATCTCATATCGCAAATATAAACTCAAATAATCATCACATAGTCATATATGTTCACATCATGCACTTAACTCATCGCATATGAGAGATCTCATGTAAACACACAAACTAAACTCGGTGAAAAATCACATTTCATTGAAGATTCACAATCTAATTATGTCAAGGTCCTATTTGGGTTCCAATTAAGTTATAAACATCATTAACACAAGTATAGATCTCATAGATCAAGAATACCCAAATTCTAGTAAACTAAACTCAAGTGAATTCACATATAGGCAACAATTAATCAAATTGATCATGGATACCTAGTCTAGACATGCTTTTAATCAATTAATCATAGTCAATTTAAACATATGTCTCATAGATTAAAAAGGCTCAGTTTTAAGTAAACTAACTTTTTAGAAAATCTTTAATCATGCTCAAATAACCAATTAAAGCTTACATCTAGGCAATTAGTTCACTCAATCATAACTATAAGCATTCACATAACCATTTCAAGCGCATAAGTAAAAATATCTAATTTCCATCAAACTAACTTATTTCAATTTTTATCAATCACTTCCAATCATCAATCCAATCCATCAATTATCACCATAACAAACTCAATAGCTAATATAAACACTCAATTCATCAATTAAGTCATAAACTCAAAGATTCCCAAATTTGGATACACTAACCCAAAGGAATTTTCATAAATCTTTCCAAAGCTTAACAAAACACATGGAAATCATCTTAATACACTCCAAATAGTATTAATCTCACTCCAATTCAAGAAAAGAAAGAGAAAAATTTTTGAAGGGCAAGAGGCCCTAATTTTCGAAAATTAAGGAAATGAAGGAGGGGGAGTTTTCTTGCTTCAATCATGCATATATACACTCATATGACCTAGTTAGGTCTAGATTCAAGTAATTATATCACTTACTCAAGTAATTCAAAGAAAAGTGGTGACTTCCTTGACTCAAGTTTGAGGATTCCTTAGATCTTGGTCTTGATTCCAAAAGAAATGAGATCTAAACTCAATTTGGTGGAGATCTATGGAGTATTTTTGGATTTTGGAAGCTTGGATAATGGACATCAATGGTGGTGGTGAGAGAAAAGAGTGCGAGGGAGAGAGAGAGAGGGGGAGGGGCAAAATGGAGGGGGAGAGAAGAGAGAGAGAGATGTTTTGTTTTTATCCCAAACTTGCTCCCTAAGTTAATAATGCATTAAATGCTCAATTAATGCTTCGTCTATCCACTTGGCCACTTGTTTAAGAACACATGTGAGATTGATTGAAATAATTGAGTGCGAGTGTAGGAATGTGTGGTGAAAATTAAACCATGTGCAATCACACACTAATTAAATTAAAACCATACATTATGCACTCATGTGGCCATAAAATAATAATAATCACTTAGGCAATTATTAATCAAGCCCGTACTTATCTCAAAAAATAGATTTTGAGAAATTTCGTTTAAAAAGATCGTCTCGATAGTGTCATCACTATTCAACGATAAAATATATTCATCTCGTTCATGAAGAGAATTTAATGAAAATCGATCTCACATACTATTATTATCACAAAAGTCAAAATTACTTAATTATAAGTACACACGTATCAATTAAGTCACGTAATGATCAATCATATAGCTCACACAAATGCCACATCAAAATCGCACGTCATTCATCGACAATCCTCTCAACACTTGCAATCGACTCTATCTCTAACGTTTCTGTCTTACTCAATTCAATCAACATCTCTAACTGAATTCTAATCTCTTTCTCAATTCTATCAGCATCTCTAAATCACTCACATCTTCGTCCATCGATAAACTTTCTCTCATCCTTAGTAAGCTAGTGTATAACTCTCAGTGCTCTCAATAGTATCTTGACATTTTTGATAGCGAGGTAAATTACGGGGTGTTACACTATCCTTTATAAATATGAGCATAAGTAAGCATTTTCCCCCATGACTGCGCTGGTGAGGTTCTCACCCCTCATCAGCTACTCCCATCCCCCCCTTAGTCCATGAAAAGAAGTATGAATTTTCATGGACGAGATGTTCTTGAGGTTGTTCAACGCCGTTAAGCCAGCACAATCAGTATGTGGTATACATCTCGTCGCATTTATTGCTCTGACACGTTCCTTACGTATTTTTCGCATTTTTCCATCCATGTATTTTTCAGTTTTTGAGTCAATTTGATCTCGACCCTCCAACCGTAACTGTTGATTTTTGGGATGATCTGAGTCGTTCTTTTTCCCTTGCACGACTTTCAACCCTAATCATCACTCCCTCATTTCTCTCCTTTCAAATTCTCCTATAAATACTCCATCATCACCTGTTCTTCTTCTTCTTCTTCTTCTTCTTCTTCTTCTTCTTCTTTCTTCCTTTTAAACTCGCCGTCGACGTCTTCTGTCATCCTTTCGTGATCCACCGCCGTTGTTCACTTCACCTTCTTCGTCTGACCATTTCCCATACCAGGTACTAGGTTTTCTTCCTCTCTTTTTCTTCCTATTCTCTTCAACACGCCGCTATGACCACCGTCGGAGCACGTCAACAACAAATAAACTAGGACGAAGATATGTCTTGTACTAGGTTTTCTCGATTTACTATTGATGCTACCGGTATGATGAAGGTGTGTCGAGTCCTCCATATTTCCCCTAATGATCCAGAGTTAAAGTCCGATCCAGCAGGCCGAATCGCCCGACACTATCCCAGTGTGGGTTAATCAAATTGAGGCGGGGCTTCGATTGCCACCCTCGTCTTTCCTTCTTGATGTTTGTGATCGTTATGGTATCCCTTTTTTCCAACTTTTCCCCTCCTCTATCCGCCGAGCTCACATCCTACACATTGCCTGTGCTGTCAACGATTATCCTTACAGCGCAGAGCTTTTCCACAAGACGCACATTTTAAAAAAGACGGGCTGTCATTATAATTTTACTTCTAAACCTGGTAGTTGTATGAGTTTCATGGGGAACTTGATCTCCATTGACAAGAAATTCCATGATAAGTATTTCTATGTCAAAGTGCGCAATGGAAACTGGGCATCAATTGTTGGCAACTCGGACGTGAAATGGCATCGTTTGAAACATAGCCCCTCTCCTAATAGAAATCATATCTCCGACCTAGAATTTTCCTTGCTTGAGTCCTTGAGAGAAGCTCATAGTAGTGGTGTCTTTGATGTCGTGTGTTTGGTGACTCACCCTTCGATCTTGGTCGGTGCTTGATTGGTTCATTAGCATCTTTAATTGTTGCTGTTTGTTTTGTTGTTTATATATATATATATATATATATATATATATATATATATATATATATATATATATATAGCTGCGCTGCTTGTGATTCGTGCTCACTTTGTAATGTAATTAACCATTTACTTTCTGTACTTCCTGCTCAGGTATTGGAAGAGCGCCCAACACGGGAAAGTTTCCAGCTTTTCCTTCACTACCTCTCCACAACCCCTCGAGGCTGCGCAGCCCGTTGGCGGCGCAATCCAGCAAGTCGATGTTAGTTCGTTCAATCTGGGGCAACCTCGGTCTGCCGTGGTCGCTCGCGAGCCTCTCCACCTTCGTGATGGGGAGACTGCCTCAGAGGAGGATGAGGGTGATAATGTCCCTCTAGTAGAAAGGAAATGCAAGCAGGTTCAACAGGACCCTGTCTCCCGTCCCCAAAAACGCCAACAGAAGAGGAGTCTACGCCGGAATCTCTAGTTCTGGTGGAAGAGGATGACTCCTCTTTTGAAAGGCTTTTGGCCAACTCTCCCTCTCCCTCCGGTGGTGGTGATCTCCAATTGGGGCCTTTTGCTCCGCGTGCTCTAGAAGACTTAACTGGTGAAGAGTGCTGGTCCCAGATGGAGTCTCAAATTGCCTCCACCGATCTTCAGAAGCATGATTCCATGGATATGACAGCGCTGGCCAATGACCTCTGCCTTGCTATAGAAGCAGTATTTCGTCTTTGTCTTGTTTTTCATAATTGTATGTTTGGTCAGATTTTGTGATTGTTTATTTCTTTTGTCTGTGCAGGCGAGGGTGAAATGCTTGGCTGCTTCTCGTTGTCTGGTGCGGTCCTCATCCGTTGTTCAATCCAAGGATACAGAGCTTGTAACACCCCGTATTTTTCCCTATGTTGAGAAATAGTGTCTTAACACTAATGAGAGTACTGAGATGTCGAAATACGAAACTTTTTTTTATGAGCAGATAAGACAGATTGTCTTTTAAATAGAGATACGAGTGAATAAACCAATGATGGAATTAGAGTGATGAGATTTGAGAAATGAGTTGAGATAGAGTTGCTGATTGAATTGAGCTGAGATTTTATTTTATTTTCCAACTACCGGGATTAGAGTTACCGGATACCGAGTTATCAGAGATTGACTGTCCTATTAAGAAAAATAGGAATAATGAGTTGGAAATAGAGTCGAGGAAGAAAGCGTGAGAAACCTCGATAAATAGAGTCGGTCTGAGAGACGTCTAGTTTGTTTGTGTTTGCCGACTGGTTTGATGTGATGTTATGTGAACTTACGTGACTGATTGATTATGTGATTTCTGTTACGTATGTCTTTATGAGCGAGTTATTATGATTTTTATTTGAGGACTTTAGCACTTGGAATTTTATTTAAGTTTCCAAAGCAAGTGCGATTTATTTTTACCGGGAAATCGAATGATGCCGGTTTCTGGAAATTTTTCCTAGCATAATATTTTTAAATTATTTTTTTTCTACGAAGAGGAATATTATAATTGAGCGAGTGCACTAATATTAGTGCTATAATTATTTTATTTGATCACATGAATAATTATGCTATGGCATTATATTATTGAGTAACATTTCCATAATTATTGTGATTAATATTTAATCACCCTTCTCACACTTTTTTTTAATTTCTCTACCATATGTTAAATGCCATAAATTGCTAAGTATGGAGATTGAGAGAGTAGAGATTGAGAGTGTATTATTGATAGAGTAGAGATTGAGAGTGTAGAGATTAGAGAGAGAGATGTAAAGATTAGAGTGAGAGAGAGATCAAGGCATTAATTGCCAAATATTTCATAAGATCTCAAAATCTTCCAAAGATTAGCAAGATCAATTCATATCTCACCAAATATTTTCTCTCTCCCTCACTCACCATTTTCGGCCTTCTCTCCCTCTCCCTCACCTCTCACTTTCCTCCATTTTCCTCCATTGAAGAAGACCTTCGGAGCTTCCAAAAATATTACCAAACACCTCAATCCACTCTAAAATCTTCCATAAACACATTCTAGCCACTTATAATCAAGAGAATCCTTGAAGAAGAGCTCCAAAGTTAGAGTGAGAAAGTGTGAACTTTGGTAAGAATTTGGGTAAGTGACCATGTTTTTCCATAAATCTTGCTTGAAGGATGTTGTGTGTGTGTATTCTTGAAGAATTGAAGCAAGAAAATCACCCCATCCCTATTTCCTAAATTTTCGAAAAAAAGTGGGTCTTCACCCCTTCAAAAAATTTTCTTTTTCTTTTCTTGATTTGGGGTGAAAAATGAGATTTACATGAGGTATGTTGATGTTTGATGTGTGTTGTGAAATATGTACCTTGAGATGTGAAACTTCGATGGAATTTAGTTTACCCAAAAATGGGAACTTTTGAGTCAATGATTTAAATGATGAATTGATGATGAAGATGAGTCCATGAGATCTATATGATGATGATTGATGGAGTAATTTGAGTATATGAGGTCAATTGATGATTTTGATATGTGTTAGATTAATAAAATTAGGGATATGTGTATCTATGCTCTAATTGGTAAATTGATGGATTATATGTGAGATAAATGGGTTAAGATTGAAAGATCTATGATGAGATTAAAGATCCATGTGTGTTTATAAAATTTCAAAGAGTTTAGTTTAATAAAAATTAGGACTTTGATCTATGTGTTATTTAAGTGTTTTGGCTTAAGATATGTGTTTTTAAGCATGATAGTAGTGTCTTTGTATCTTTGATTAAGTCTATTGTAGGCTAAGTAAAATTTTGACTTAGTCTAGTTTGTATGAGTTTTTCAGTTCTTGTATGATGTGAGTTTGATGCTTGATAAAATGAGGTCTAATTGCTCTATGATCATTATGTGAACTTTTATCATGTTTTATTAAGAGTTTTATGTTGATACATGGATTTTCATTAAAATCTAGTTTACATGATAAAAAGAGAATAAATATGTGTATAATGAGTTAAATGATGTAAAAGATCATGTTTGAGTATTTGAGTAAAGTCGAGCATGAAAATGAAAGAGAAGTTGTTTGATGCGTTCGTTGAAACGTTTTCCATGAGATTTGAGTTGATGATGAAAGAAAAGAGTCGAGATTGAGTATTATGAGTATTATGTTGTACTTGAATGTTTTTGAGTGCTATAAGTGCTTAAAATGAGCTTTGATGAGTTTGCCTTGATGAAATGTTGAGTTGAGCATGTTTGCTAGTGTGTATGTTTCGGAGTCATTTTTCATGACGCACTGACCTACTGTTTTCGAGGGGTTTTTGATACCCAAACACCATTAAACTTTTATGATAAGTATATTTGAGAGTTTTGAGCACACCGGTAAAATATCAAGTCATTTTGACTTCGTTTACTATTTTTATAAAATGTAAAACCAAAACTGCTATGTTCTGCCGAATTGTTCGGTGAGTAGCTAATAGAGTTACATTTTCCAGTAGCTTTCCTTAGCATTATGGAGCCCAAATTTTTATGGTTGATACCTGAGTGTCTTATCTATGTACCCACCAAATTTCAGACCTTTTTGACAACGTTTACTATTTTTTCAAAAATCAAACGTTTCGGTTGCTAAAAACTGCCGAATATGGTAGACTGTAGTAAAACAGTCATATCTCCTAAAATACTTGGAGTTTTTGATCCTACTTTTTTTTAAATGAAACTAGACTCAAAGAGGTTTCTTTTGGTATACGTTACGACTCCAGGGGAGTTCGGTACAGAGTTTGGTGAGGCTTTAAAGTTGAGTCAGTGCAGAGTGAAGTTTGTTTTTGACTTGTCTATGTGTGTTTTTCATATGCCTAAGTGTTTATACTTGTTTATGTGCTTGATTGCTATGAGTTTGAGCCAAGTTGAAGTTAAGTCTATAATAGGACGTGTGAATCCTTAGAAGCCGAGTATACCTAGGGATTGAGTTTTAATGGGTAAATAGACGTTGAGTGAAAAGTTATAGTTGAGATGAGATTGGAATTAGTAATGAGTTACTAATCGAGATTCATTTTATGACATGAACCTTCGATGATGATGATAATCCCTGAAGACACGAGCAGAGCAAGGAAGTAAGTAACTCCGCTTTGACAGGAGATTTTGAGTAAGGTCTTCAGGTGGGCAATATTTTGAGTATATGTTTATCATATGAGCTTTCTAGAATGATTTGATGATGTTATGAGATTAACAAATGCTTTGAGATAAATGATGTTTGAGAACTGTTTGACTTGCCAATTTTTGATGTTGAGCTTGTATGTTACCCTCTACTGATGAGATGAGACGAATTCGGTCCTGCCACAAGCGGGATTTTGTGCACAGAGGTGACTGTGAGCCGTCTTCGGGTCGGCCGGTCACGGTACTTGAGAGAGAGGCCTACTTCTCAGTACCTTAAATATAATGATGAGTTGTAGATGCGGTACATACATGTCGATTACTTTGTCTGCAGACACTTATTTATGATGTTGATTATGAAAACTGCATGCACAGATTCATTTATGCTAACTTATTTCTGTGTATTGCTGAGATGTGGCAAGCTTCAAACTTATAGCTCTAAGAGCACTTTCCTTGTTTTTCGGCGTTTGCCCACTGAGTATTATGTACTCACGCCCTGCATGTATTTCTAAATGTGCAGACTAAGCGAGGAGCAAGATTGGACTGGTGCTGGTGGGGAATTGTTAGAGGATGTATTTACTTTATCGCATTTCCATTTTGACGATAAAGTCTTGATGATTGATATATATATACTTTGATTTTCTTTTGAATTTAAGCAATGTACTCACGGTTATATGTCTTCATACATATAATCGATTCGTCTTTTGCTGCGATACTCTGCATATTATGATTCCTTACGAAAAATGAGCGATACCCGTTTTGTTTTTGTTCGTGAAATTCCTGATAATTAAGAAGTTATAACGACGTTGACGATTTTACCCTTGGGTTCATTTATGATGATTTTCCTTAGCATGCTTTGATGCGAGCTTCCGCTTGATGTTCAACCTATTCTTCTTATCTTTTATTCTTTTGAAAATAGTTGTATCGATACTCGTACCCCACTATCATTAGTGTCGGGAATCGGGCTGCGACAGAGCTTCTAGCTGCGCTGGCCAGATGTACTAGCCTGGAGAAGGAATTGCACCAGGCTAGAGCGAAAAATGTTAAGATGAAGATGGAGCGGGATTCTCTTGAGACCGAGTTGTCGAGAGTTGAAGGGGAGATGAGAAAAGCTGCAGAAGAGAAAAAGAAGGAGATTGAAGCTGCTCGCCAAGCTATGATCGCAGATTATGCAGGGCAGATGGGAAGGTTGTAGGATGGCATCGTGGAGCAAGAGAATCAAACCTTCGAGCAAAGGATCTGCGAGCATCACATCCCTTACTTCCTCTCTACAGAAGGCCATCAATTCTTACGGATCATGCTGATAGAAACCTTAGAATCTTTCATCCGGACTCCTGAAGTGCTTGAGGCGGCTGCTCCTGGTCTGAAGTTCCTGGTTGAAGATGCATGTCGGGTGGTGCTGGATTTGGTAGAGGCCACTCCAGAGCAGCGTGAACGGTACGTGGTGGAGAAAGTGGTGGACGGGGTGTGGGATGATGAGCTCGATCAGGTTCTAGGCATCGATAGCAAGGCATCTCGGATGCCAGCCTGGTGGGCCCCTGTGCTGGATAAGGCTCTGAATTTGTTTGTGAATGGGGTCTGCACTGACGCCGTGCCTGCGCAGCCATTCATCCGCACTCCCTTCCTGGATAACCTTCATTAGAGTTCCATCCAATCTCCAAGAGGTAATTATCCTGGAGGGAGTGTTTTTTACCCTCATGTCCCTCCTTCTGCTGTTGCGCCGGCTCTTGGATCCGCTCCAACCCGTCAAGCTCCCGCTTCGGTGGTTCGTTCAACCAATCCCGAGGATGCGCGGAGCACTTTGATGCGTCTTCGACTTTTGGGCCATTTGGCCCTGTTTTTTCCCTTTGTTTGTGTCAGTTCAGGTCTGTCCAGGGGAAAACAAAGTTGTTGAGGAAGGAAGGTTCAGTAGAGCGGAAACAGAAGGAACGTGGTTGGAATGGGCATTACCAGGCCCAGGTTGCAATGTCATGTTTACCAGCATGGAGCTTCGGCCACAGTACCTCTCCAGTTTAACTTGGGGCATGGGAACCTGAAGCAACCCACCTGGTATGAATCAAACCGAAGAAAGCAATCCGTCTGACCACTACAATGAGAAGCAGACAGCCAAAGCCAGGAAAAGAAAGTAAATCTCGGGGATTTGGAGGAAGCGAATACAAGAAGGAGAAAGGAGCTAGAAGCATCGGAAGAAAGGGAAAGGTTGACTACAGCAAGCAGCTGGAAGCTTTCTTCAATCGGATCAATCAAGGATTGAGCAAAAGAAGGAAAGAAGATCTCGATGAAGATATGAAGACTGGCGCAGCTAGGGTTAGGCTTTTACCATTCGGCAGTATAAAAGAAGGATGGTGTGCATCGTGAAAGAACTTCTTGGCACTTTTGAACTCTATTTTATTTAGTTTACTACTTTAATCCTGCCGTGTGTGGCATCCAAACAATTTACATTCCAGTATTATTTCTTATTTCCGTGGTGTTTTCATTCGAACAAGATTCAAGACTCGCAATCTTAGGTACTACTTTATCTTATTCAAGTATTCCCTTTTGTTTCATGATATGTTTTATCTATTTCGCATTTATGAATTCTGCTATGTGTGAGTAATTCCCTAGGTGAGGTTTTAGGGGTGGAAATAATTGTTGTCAACATGTAAACATTCGTGAGGTATTTGTTCTTTCGGTTGAGTCTCGTGGTTTCGGAAGGATCTGTGCGAAACCATGGGCAGTAGGGGCCTAACGGGTGATCTCCGTTCGGTAAAACGCTGTCCATGTCAAGCAAAGGCCAGGGTGTGCCAAGGCGAGATAACCGGTATACCCACGACCGAGTAGCTGAGCAGCGTCAACAAAAGGCGTTGTAGATCCGGAAGGTGGGGAAAGGATTGATGGGATACACTGTCCTTTCTCAGTCCTGGGCTTCTCTAGAGACTATCCATCAACTGTGACGAGGCATCAAGCCATGGTTATCAAACGAGGGACCTCGGGAGAGAAGATTGATGAGGGTCATACTTGGTGAGTAACGGGTATGACTACCATCTAAGGAGAAGTGAAGCACTGCCTTGTGACCGGGGAATGTGTGACCTTCGGACCAAGTGACCACAATGGGATCAACCATCCTAAATGTGAAGTATAACCCTTTGAAACGCCCCAATGTCTTTGGGCCACGCCTTAGATTTATATGAATCATGGACAGATTATCAGTATGCCTATGACCGAAACGAATGTTGACAACAATTATGACCTAACCGAATAACCTCACCCCTTTGTTATTATTGATCTTGTTAATTTCTTGTGCAGAGTATACAGATTGAGACTTGTGACACCTCAGTTTGTCGTTGGAGAACAAAGTAGTTACTCACTCCCTGTGGGATTCGACCCTACACTTGCCACTAAGACTTGTTTCTTGTTGTAAGACGTAGGAGCGTGTATCGTCTGTACTAGGCATACACAAGTATTTTGCCCGCACCGCACGACGGGTGCGTGTCACACTTCAGCTCACGAAGAAATGGTCGTGGACAACCTGTTCTCCTCTCAGCCTCCAGCGTGAAAGATTTTATGGGTTTTGTTTTGGTTTTGTAAATTTTTGAATGACTTGTAATAGAATTTGGAAATGGTTGGTAGGTGGTTTTGAACAATTTCTCATGAATACTTGGTAATGTTATTTGTGTTCAATTTCTTCTTGCTTATTTCTATTTGTGCGTGGATGGCTCTCCCTTTTATCGTATTATTATTTTACTTAGTCGATAAAAGACTTGTGATGTTGGTACCTCAATTCACATAATGAGCTAAGAAAATTTTCCCTTTCTTTATATAGAGACCTTTAAAACATGACTTATATGATCCGTGCTATAAAAACTTCTTCAAGCGATTCTGCGCTAGATTAATCGGCCTATGTTTTATCTCGAACTACCCCTTATGATTTTCCCCCCTCTGTATTGCGGCTGAGTTGCCACTTAAGGCTCAAGTATCCACAGAGCGGCTGAGTTACCATTTAAGGTTCAAATATCCACAGAGCGGTTGAGTTGCTATTTAAGGCTCAGATATCTGCAGAGCAGCTGAGTTGCCATTTAAGGCTCAGATATCCGCAGAGCGGCTGAGTTGCCATTTAAGGCTCAAATATCCGCAGAGCGGCTGAGTTGCCACTTAAGGCTCAAATATCCGCAGAGCGGCTGAGTTGCCACCTAAGGCTCAAATATCCGCAGAGCGGCTGAGTTGCCACTTAAGGCTCAAATATACATGAGTATGCATTCGAAATAATTAGACAGACAATGCGAGCTTTCCTAAAACCATAGATCTTTTTATTAATCCGACCATGGTCCCAGACCTCATTAAAATCCAATGGGAAAAAGAGTATCTGGTCTAAGCAGTGTTACCTGCGTTGATATATAGTTCATACATAGAATTTTTTTAGATGATTGATATTCCACGACCTAGTGAGAGGCCTTCCTTCCTGGTCCGACAGATGATAAGCTCCTCGTCCCAATACCTCTGTTATGATATACGGTCCTTCCCAATTAGCCTCAAACTTTCCTGTTGACTTCAAAGCATCTGCCCTCTTTAGCACCAACTCCCCTTTCTAAAACCTGCGCTGCTTAACCCTCTTATCATATCATGCTATGATTATGCTTTTGTACTTAGCAGTTCTCACTTGGGCCTCCTCCCGCTGTAACTCAACTGAGTCTAAGTCCAAGCGGCTCAGCATCTCATTCTGTACAGGGTCGTAAGCTATGATGCGATGTGACTCTAATCTGATTTATGTGGGAATGACTGCGTCTGACCCGTAGACGAGCGTAAAAAGGGCTTCCCCAGTAGCTGTCTTGGGACTTGTTTGAAGGGCCTATAACACTGTATCCAATTCCTCTGCCCATCGGCCTTTGCTTCTTTCTAACCTTTTCTTGATGCCATCACATATTGTCCGATTTGCTAGTTAAACTTGTCCATTGGCTTGGGGACGCGCAACCGACACGAATCTCTAAGTAATGTCCATTCGAGAGGAAAAATCCTCAATTCTTTTACTTGTAAATTACGTCCCATTGTCTGAAATAAGAATCCTGGGTACTCTATATCTACAGCATATATTTTTCCAGATGAATCGTTCAACTGTGCAGTCGTCGATCTTTGAAACGACCTCAGCCTCTACCCACTTAGAGAAGTAATCAACACCCACAATGAGATAGCATTTTCCACCCGGCGCGGTCGGTAGTTTTCCTACTATGTCAATACCCCATTCGTCAAAGGGATGCGCTGCATACATTACTCTCATATCCTCTCCAGGTAGATTGATCCGTGGGGCGTGTCTCTGGCAAGCCTCGCACTTCCTCACGAATGCCTTGGCATCCTTGTTGAGCCCTGGCCAATAAAACTCAGCCCTGATGGTTTTCCTGACGAGATCCCGATATCCCGCGTGATTCCCACAACATCCTTGATGTATTTCTAATAGTACGAACTGAGCTTCATCGGGTGATAAACATTTCAGCAAGGGGTGCGTGCACGACCTCAACTGATCACTAATGAGACAATAGTTCCCATACTTGGCATATCGGGATGTGTCCTCATTCATACGCTCCCCTATTTTTAAATAGAAAACTATTGGAGTTCTCCAATCGTTCTGAGTTGTGATTGTATAGACCTATGCTGCATGTTCCCTTTTCGGCTTAAAGACCAATGTTATATCTCCGCTCCATGTTTGTTCAACTGCGCTGGCTACTCTAGCCAGAAGATCATCATTCTGATTAGCTTCTCATGGTACTTGTTGTATTTCGAGCTCCTCAAATTTTTTCTTTATCTCCTACACCTTTTCATAATATGACTTCATCCTTTCGTCTCACTTCGCATTCCCCCCTGAGTTGCTGTGTTACTAGCTGGGAGTCAGTCAGAATCACCGCTCAATCCACTCTGAGTTCACTCAAGATATGAGCTGCCCTCAACACCGCCTCATATTCGGCTTCATTGTTTGATAGCATGTCTTCAAATTTAATGGCAAACTGTTAGACTCCATCCTCAGGCGAATTGATATATATGCCCACTCCACATCCTTCCTTTGTCACTGATCCATCTACATGTGCTGTCCAGGGACCTCTTAAGGGCCATCAAGTTGTCTCCTGGATGAAGTCCGCTAAAGCTTGGGCTTTGATTGCCGCTCGTGGCTCAAATTCTACTTCGTATTCCCCCAATTCTATTAGCCCACTTCACCATCTTACCGGCTAAGTCCGGCCTCCCCAGGATCTGCTTAAATGGCAACACGGTTCGTACCACAACCTTGTGTGATAAGAAATACGGCTGTAACTTCCGCGCTATGATCATAATTACATATGTTGTTTTCTCTGTTACTGTATATCGCAATTTTGCCCCTTGAATTATCTTGCTCACAAAATAGACCGGCCTCTGGTGCCCGTTATCCTCTCTTACCAGCACAGAATTCAGAGATTCCACTCCCACGGAAATATATAAGTACAATGGTTCCCCAGGTATCGGCTTTGTCAAGGTGGGTAACTCTGTCAGATAAGCCTTAAGATCTTCAAAAGCTCGTTGGCACTGGTCCGTCCACTCAAAGTGGCTTTCTTTCCTCAAGATTCTAAAGAAATTGAGACTTCTCTCAGCAGAACGCGAAATGAATCGGCTTAGCGGTGTAATCCGTCCATTAAGCGTTTGGATTTCCTTGATGTTTCGTGGAGTAATCATATCTAGAATGGCTTTAACCTTATCTGCATTGACCTCAATCCCTTCTGGAGTTACTTTATATCCCAAAAATTTTCTCGACTGCACCCCGAAGGTACACTTTGTTGGATTGAGCATGAGCCTATTTTTTCGAACAACTGAAAAGATCTCTTCTAGATCAGTTACATGTGTGTCTACCTTGGTGCTACGCACTAACATATCATCTACGTAAACTGAGACGTTCTTTTTCAACTGGTCTTTGAAAATTGTTTCCATCATTCTTTGGTATGTGGCCCCAGTATTTTTCAGGCCGAAAGGCATACTTAACCAAGCAAAAACTCCTGCGCAGACCGCAAAAGCTGTCTTAATGACATCGCCCGAATGCATCTTGACTTGGTGATACCCTTGATAGGCATCCATCATAGATAAGAGTTCACAGCCTGACATAGCATCCACAAGTTGGTCTATTCGTGGGAGGAGATAACAATCTTTTGGACAAGCTGCATTAAGATCTCAATAATCTACGCACATTCTCCATACTCTGATCTTCTTCTCTACCATTACCGCGTTAGAAACCCACTCTGGGTATTGAACCTCTGTGATATGCCCCGCATCCAACAGTCCTTGCACTTGTTCGTGGATAGTCGCATCCTTCTAAGGCACCAAAGTGTCTTGTTTTCTGTCGAACTGGTTTGGCCGTAGGATCTACATTCAAACGGTGCTCTGCTAACTGTCTATCGATCCCTTTAAAATTCGCAGTACTAAACGCGAAGACATCAGTGTTTCTGCGCAGACATGCAATTACTTCCCTTTGCAACTCGGGCTCCATCCCAGTCTCAATTTTCGTAGTGTACCCTTCCTTATCCGTAAACAACTCAATGATCATGCAAGCATCATTGGTGGTAACCAATGGTTATTCTTCTGTTCCCTATCGTAAGGCCAAAATTTCTCTTCTTTCTGTTGTTGTCGTTGTGACTACTCCTGACTTTTCTTTTTTCGTTATGTTGCTAAGTTGCACTGTTCTGCCCCTATTCTGTCCCGCATGTTGGGTTAAGACTTGGACGTGGTATTTCTTGGAAACAGCTTGATCACCCCATATCTCTCCTATCCTCCCACCCTCCAAAGGAAATTTCATCTTTAGATATAAAGTTGAGATAACCGCTTTGAACACGTTCAGCGCCGAGCGACCAAAGATGATATTATACGAAGGTTTTGGTGCATCAATGATGACGAATCTCACCATCCTTGTCTTAATTTCCCCTCTCACTCCCATTGTCATCGGAAGCTCTATCGTGCCCACCAGTATCACTGATTCTCTTGCAAATCCATATAGAGGCGCGAACGCTGGTTCTAGAGGTGGCTAAAAAAACCGAAACCGGGAACCGAAAAATCGGACTGTCCGGGACGGTTCTGGAACCGGAACCGTGATACACGGTTCCGAACCGGAACCGAAACCGTGCTCGGCCGGTTCGGTTATGGTTCCGATTTCTCAAACCGCCGGTTCTCGGTTCCGAAACGGAACCAGAACCGGGAACCGAAAACCGGGTTGGAACCGTGCCAGAACCGCCTTGGAACCGTGAACCGAAGGTTCCACGGTTAGAACCGGGAACCGTGAAACCGTGGAACCATGCCTAGAACCGCCTTTTAATTTTAGTTATTTGGTCAAATAATTATTGTCGTAAGAAAAAAATAACAATTGATATGAATAAATGTAATATTTTTAGAAAATATGAAATAATTGGAAAAAAAAAAGAAAAAAATATAAAAAAGGTGAAAATAAAAAATTAACGAAAAAATAAAGAAAATCATTTACTAAAATAAAATAAAGAAAATATTTGGTCAAATAATTATTGTCGTAAGAAAATCCTTTACTATTAATATGATGAAAGGTAATCTATAAAAAATATTACTACAATTTTTCATATTGACAGTTATTTTTTATCATAATAATAATTGCTTTGAAATAAATAAAATAAAATAAATATTGTAAAAAAAGAAGAATAGAAATAAAAAAAAATGAAATAGAAAAAAATGAAAAAGAAACGAGCAAAAAATGAAAACAAAAATGAAAAAAAAAGGAAAACTTTTGAAAGACGAAACAACAAACATATACCAAAAAAATTGAAAAGAACTTAAAACTTTAAAAGTGCTCCTACATTTGGTTTCGGTTTTCCAAGTTTCCAACCCACATTTGAGGATAAAAGGAGTGAAGGATTTCATGTCCAACAGAACAAGACGAGAGGCGTGAGGTGAGCTCCCACTGCTGCTGCATGCATAGAAATGTGTGCCACTTTTTTTTCTCACTTTTGCAGGTCCTTTGGCAATTGCAGGTGTTGCAGCCATAATGGAGAAGTGGAGACAGTGGTCAATCACTTCAATGTAGGAATTCAAATTTGAATTTCAAATCAGACGCTCCCCCTCTTCTTTTATGCTATAAATACCTCCCCAATCTTCATCGTTTCTTCACACCAATATCTCTAATCTCTCTACTCTTTCTCTGCATTAGTAAATCTCATCAATCTCTATAACTCTTTTTATATAAGTATTTTTTTTATAGTCTAAAAGCTCTCTCTACAAAAATGGCTGCTTTCGGTTTCGGCTCTGGTGGTAGTGGTGGCAAGGGTAAGGGAAGAATACCCGTTGACTACACTGCTTCCGTGGAGTTTGATTCCTTCGGGATACGTAGGCAACTCAATTATAACTTATATGTTATAATTAAGCTCAAGTTCTATTTCCTTTATTTCTTTTTTCCCCAATTAAAAGTTGTAAACTAAATTGCCTTAATTTTATTTTAGCATTCAAATGTTGTAATTTGTAAATTTTATTTACAAGAGTTGTAAGGTATAACTTTGAATTATAAGTTCAATTTAGAAAATAATGCATATGAACTTTATATTTTCTTGTGTCATTTATTTTAATAAAGCAAATTTCATTAAATATTACACAACAATACATAAAATAATAAAAATTACATTAAAAAAAAAAACGGACGGTTCTAACGGTTCGAATCGGAACCGGCGGTTCGAAACCGAAACCGGAACCGCCGGTTCACGGTTCGGAACCGAAACCGTGAGGGTTATTTTTCGGTTCGGTTCCGGTTCCAGTTTTTGGAACCGGGAACCGGCGGTTCCGGTTCCGGTTCGAACCGGGAATCGAACCGTGGCCACCTCTAGGTAGAGGTGGCCAAAAAAACCAAAACCGGGAACCGGACCGTCCGGGACGGTTCTGGAACCGGAACCGTGATACACGGTTCCAAACCGGAACTGAAAGCGTGCTCGGCCGGTTCGGTTACGGTTCCGATGTCTCAAACTGCCGGTTCTCGGTTCGGAACCGGAACCGGGAACCGGGAACCGGGTTGGAACCGTGCCAGAACCGCCTTGGAACTGTGAATCGAAGGTTCCACGGTTAGAACCGGGAACCGTGGAACCGTAAAACCGTGCCTAGAACCGCCTTTTAATTTTAGTTATTTGGTGAAATAATTATTGTCGTAAGAAAAAATAACAATTGATATGAATAAATGTAATATTTTTAGAAAAGATGAAATAATTGGAAAAAAAAAAGAAAAAAATATAAAAAAATGTGAAAATAAAAAATTAACGAAAAAATAAAGAAAATAAAGAAAATCATTTACTAAAATAAAATAAAGAAAATATTTGGTCAAATAATTATTGTCGTAAGAAGATCCTTTACTATTAATATGATGATAGGTAATCTATAAAAAATATTACTACAATTTTTCATATTGATAGTTATTTTTTTTATCATAATAATAATTGCTTTGAAATAAATAAAATAAAATAAATATTTTAAAAAAAGAAGAATAGAAATAAAAAAAATGAAATAGAAAAAAATGAAAAAGAAACGAGCAAAAAATGAAAACAAAAAGGAAAACTTTTGAAAGACGAAACAGCAAACATATACCAAAAAAATTGAAAAGAACTTAAAACTTTAAAAGTGCTCCTACATTTGTAATGGGTTTCGGTTTTCCAAGTTTCCAATCCACATTTGAGGATAAAAGGAGTGAAGGATTTCATGTCCAACAGAACAATACGAGAGGCGTGAGGTGAGCTCCCACTGTTGCTGCATGCATAGAAATGTGTGCCACTTTTTTTTCTCACTTTTGCAGGTCCTTTGGCAATTGCAGGTGTTGCAGCCATAATGGAGAAGTGGAGACAGTGTTCAATCACTTCAATGTAGGAATTCAAATTTGAATTACAAATCAGACGCTCCCCCTCTAGTTTATGCTATAAATACCTCCCCAATCTCCATCATTTCTTCACACCAATATCTCTGATCTCTCTACTCTTTCTCTGCATTAGTAAATCTCATCAATCTCTATAACTCTTTTTATATAAGTATTTTTTTTATAGTCTAAAAGCTCTCTCTACAAAAATGGCTGCTTTCGGTTCCGGCTCTGGTGGTAGTGGTGGCAAGGGTAAGGGAAGAATACCTGTTGACTACACTGCTACCGTGGACTTTGATTCCTTCGGGATACGTAGTCAACTCAATTATAACTTAAATGTTATAATTAAGCTCAAGTTCTATTTCCTTTATTTCTTTTTTTCCCCAATTAAAAGTTGTAAACTAAATTGCCTTAATTTTATTTTAGCATTCAAATGTTGTAATTTGTAAATTTTATTTACAAGAGTTGTAAGGTATAACTTTGAATTATAAGTTCAATTTAGAAAATAATGTATATGAACTTTATATTTTCTTGTGTCATTTATTTTATTAAAGCAAATTTCATTAAATTTTATACAACAATACATAAAATAATAAAAAATACATAAAAAAAAACGGACGGTTGTAACGGTTCGAACCGGAACCGGCGGTTCGGAACCGATACCGGAACGTTCACGGTTCGAAACCGAAACCGTGAGGGTTATTTTTCGGTTCGGTTCCGGTTCCAGTTTTTGGAACCGTGAACCAGCGGTTTCGGTTCCGGTTCGGACCGGGAATCGAACCGTGGCCACCTCTAGCTAGAGGTGGCCAAAAAAACCAGAACCGGGAACCGGACCATCCGGGACGGTTCTGGAACCGGCACCGTGATACATGGTTCCGAACCGGAACCGAAACCGTGCTCGGCCGGTTCGGTTACGGTTCCGATGTCTCAAACCGCCGGTTCTCGGTTCGGAACCGGAACCGGGAACGGGGAACCGGGTTGGAACCGTGCCAGAACCGCCTTGGAACCGTGAACCGAAGGTTCCACGGTTAGATCCGGGAACCGTGGAACCGTAAAACCGTGCCTAGAACCGCCTTTTAATTTTAGTTATTTGGTCAAATAATTATTATTAAATAAGATTTTATTAAAAGAAAAAAGGAAAAAACGCACCTAAAACCCTTGAGAGCACAAAGAAGCAAACTAAGGGCCGAGCCTCATTAAAACCCCTTTAAGACAAACCCGAGAGGGAAAATTCTTAAAAGGGAAAAAGAGTACTCGTCTAGACAACTGTGTGGAAGCGGGAGTGAGACAACTTCAGAGACTCCGGCCTAACCATCGTCCCTAAGTTGCTCGGCTTCCAAACACAGAAACACCGAACCAAAAGAACAAAAAGGACCAACAAGTAACCAGAACCAAAAAACAAGAAACCGCTAACAAAGCAAAGTAAACGAATGAATAAAAAGACGGAGATAGGACTCCAAGAATCAGTGCGCCGATGACAAAAGCTGCTGATTCCCAAAGGAGGTTCACTGCGAGGAAGTCCAACAAACCAAACGCAGAAATCCAAAGAGGTCCGACCAACAACACCCCAGCGCCGAGCGCACCCGGACACTGAAAGAGCATTGCCGACACCCCAACCCAACACGACATCAATCTCAAACGAACTGCTAGTCCACCAACTGTGGTACAACACCCAACCCCCGTTACGAACAGCTCGACACCAGCAAGCAACAGCCCAAGAAGTGTCGACCGAAAATAAACTACCCCAGAGATAGGTATACGAAGCCATCTGCTGACCCACAAGAGGAACGCCCAGCAGGTGTTTGTGAAGAAACCCAATCCGGTAAAGCCCATTGGCGTAGGGCTGCCAGCTTAACATAAAAAAACTTTGGAGAAACCAAAGAACAGGAGGTGAAACTCCGAGAATCAGCACGTCAAAAACTGATTCACAAGTAAACTCAACGCGAGACTTCCACGGGAGCCAGACGCGGAGATCCAATGAGATCCGACCGACGACACCCCAGCTCCAAGCGCACCCGGACACTAAAAGAGCATCGCCGACATCCCAACCCAGCATTACACCCGAACTGCTCACCCACCAATTATTATTGGTCAAATAATTATTGTCGTAAGAAAAAAATAACAATTGATATGAATAAATGTAATATTTTTAGAAAAGATGAAATAATTGGAAAAAAAAGAAAAAAATATAAAAAATGTGAAAATAAAAAATTAACGAAAAAATAAAGAAAATAAAGAAAATCATTTACTAAAATAAAATAAAGAAAATATTTGGTCAAATAATTATTTTCGTAAGAAAATCCTTTGCTATTAATATGATGAAAGGTAATCTATAAAAAATATTACTACAATTTTTCATATTGATAGTTATTTTTTATCATAATAATAATTGTAGGAAAAGGTAGACACAGGTGAGCAGAAAACACGCATGATGCTCTCTCTCTCGTGAGTCAAAAGTGGGTGGCCGCACACCACCTTTCCGCCTTCGGTTTCGCGCCGCTGACCGGCGCTGCACACCACCACCGCCACCCGCAGTCGGATCCCGGGCACCAGCCCCGCCAACTGCAATCTCCAGCTTCGGACACAAGCCCGGTGCCTGCAACCGCGCCTCTGTTTGCGATTTCCGGCAGTCAAACGCTGCTAGAGAACCGCCGCGTCGAGCAGGCTGAGGTTGCCGGAGCCACTCCAGCCCTTGACGCCGGAGCCATTCACTCTTTTGTGGCTCCGATCTGGCGTTTTTCCCGGCGATCTATCGCCATGGAAGCCGCAACCAGATCACGGACGTGCTGCCTGACTTCGGCGAGAGTAGCCGACGTTGCTGCTCATCCGGAGTGGGTGAGGAAAGGCAGAGCAGCTGCTAGCCGCTGCCACGCCGCCAACGCCAACAGCTCCGGCCGGTGATGGATTCGAGTTCGCCGGAAGTCCATCGTGACAAGGGGGGCCTCAATCTTCCCCTGGTCTCTTCTAATTTTGATAGGTCTCGATCTAAGTCCCCTGCCAATGTTCCGTCTCAGCACCCGCCTCTCGTAAAGCCGGGTTATTCTTCCGGCGCAGTGGATGTTGGGCAGCGCTCGTCGGGTTTTTCACCGGCGCAGAGTTTGATCGGTGATCCTAACCAGGACATCCCTGGTTTGATACAGCCGCTGCCGTATGTTGTTACTTCAGTAGCGCAGGTGCCGGGTTCTGATCCGGCTGTTTCTTTCGCTGCCAAAGTAGCTGATAGCCAAACCAAATCCCTTAAGAAGCCGGATGTTGCAGCGTATGGCATCCGAGGCCTTCCAATACAGCGAGAAGGAGAGGTTGTCACCCTCTCAGTGCCCAAATCGGAATATCAAACAAAGTTGGAAGAGTTTCAATTTGCACTAATCGGTAGACTTATCCAACGTAAAGGGGATAAGCCACGCACGTTCGCCGACCTCTCTCATGAACTTCGAACCATATGGCAGTGCGCCGACTGTCAACTGGTGCCCATGGCTAAGGGATTCTTCGTTGTTAAATTTTTGACGATGGAAGCGAAAAAGAAATCTAAGGGGAGTTCTTTTCTCCAACTGTCAATCGGCCACGTACGCTTCCGTGAATGGACTAGGTATTTCGATCCGTATAAGGAAGTGTCGTCTCTGGCTCAGGTATGGGTTCGGATATATTATCTCCCTGTGGAGTTATGGACTCCGGTGATTATTGCTGGTATAGGTCGTGTGCTTGGTCATCCTATGCGAATTGATAATGCCTCCGCAACTGGTCATGTGAGACACTTTGCGCGGGTTTTGGTGGAACTTGACATGGCTTTGCCTATTCTCAACTCGATGTACATTGATGACGGCGATAGATCGTTCTACATTGAGTTTGGTTTTGAATCTATGCCCTTTTTTTGCTCGCGTTGTAAACTTACAGGTCATTCAACGGATAAATGCCGGAGAGCGGATAGGGCCACGAGCAAGCAAAAGATCACTGAGCCTCCTGCTGTGGTTGTGAAGAGTCTTGATAAGGGAGAGGGTCCGACTCCTGCATGGCAGCCCAAAGTTAATATTCTTAAACCTCTATCGGGTCCTGATCTTCTAGACGCGGCTACAGTACCGGTTAAGAAAAATGATCTCCCTCTGGCGGGGAATGCTAACCGATATCAAGCGCTAGATGAGGCTGAGGAAGAGGAAGTGGAGGAGACTATCATTGCGGACTCCAATTATGAAGCAGAGGCTTTACATGAGGAAGAAAATGATGGGTCGCCTCACACGGACAAGGCTACTGATAAGGAGGGCTCGAATGTAGAGGGAACTTTGGAGTTGGATTCTGGAACGAATAGTGGAGCTGTGATAGAGCAACAACCGGTAGTTGGGGCAGAAGATTCAGCGAGCCATCGGGTTAATTCGCCGATTAAGGAAGTTGATTTTGATAATAAATTCAGTCCTTCTCCGGATGACATGGCGAGTCGTATTATTAGGTTAGAGGAGCAAGTTAATCAGGGGATGCAGTTGCTCTCGGAGCAGAAGCGCGGACGTGGTCGTCCAAAGGGCTCGGTAAAGGGACGAGAGCCTGTACATGCAATTCCGGAAGGTTGTATTAAAAATCGTCTCAGGAATGCGGAAGAAATGGGTAACAAGCCGAGGGAGTTTGTGGTTGACGTCACCAATACGCCTAGTATGATTGCAATGAATAATGTCGTCCATAGGCGTTGGTCGGATGATTTGGATAATGATCCTGACTTTCCTTTTTGAGTTGTTCTCCTTCGCTTTTTAAGTTTTGTGCCCTTAGTCTGCATCTTGTGCTTTCAAGGGATGTTTTTTCTTTTTCACTTTATAATAAACCTCAATTTAATAATAATCATAATAATAATTGCTTTGAAATAAATAAAATAAAATAAATATTGTAAAAAAAGAAGAATAGAAATAAAAAAAATGAAATAGAAAAAAATGAAAAAGAAACAAGCAAAAAATGAAAACAAAAGGAAAACTTATGAAAGACGAAACAGCAAACATATACCAAAAAAATTGAAAAGAACTTAAAACTTTAAAAGTGCTCCTACATTTGTAATGGGTTTCGGTTTTCCAAGTTTCCAACCCACATTTGAGGATAAAAGGAGTGAAGGATTTCATGTCCAACAGAACAAGACGAGAGGCGTGAGGTGAGCTCCCACTGCTGCTGCATGCATAGAAATGTGTTCCACTTTTTTTCTCACTTTTGCAGGTCCTTTGGCAATTGTAGGTGTTGCAGCCATAATGGAGAAGTGGAGACAGTGTTCAATCACTTCAATGTAGGAATTCAAATTTGAATTTCAAATCAGACGCTCCCCCTCTTCTTTTATGCTATAAATACCTCCCTAATCTCCATCATTTCTTCACACCAATATCTCTGATCTCTCTACTCTTTCTCTGCATTAGTAAATCTCATCAATCTCTATAACTCTTTTTATATAAGCATTTTTTTTATAGTCTAAAAGCTCTCTCTACAAAAATGGCTGCTTCCGGTTCCGGCTCTGGTGGTAGTGGTGGCAAGAGTAAGGGAAGAATACCCGTTGACTACACTGCTACCGTGGACTTTGATTCCTTCGGGATACGTAGGCAACTCAATTATAACTTAAATGTTATAATTACGCTCAAGTTCTATTCCCTTTATTTCTTTTTTTCCCCAATTAAAAGTTGTAAACTAAATTGCCTTAATTTTATTTTAGCATTCAAATGTTGTAATTTGTAAATTTTATTTACAAGAGTTGTAAGGTATAACTTTGAATTATAAGTTCAATTTAGAAAATAATGTATATGAACTTTATATTTTCTTCTGTCATTTATTTTATTAAAGCAAATTTCATTAAATTTTACACAACAATACATAAAATAATAAAAATTACATTAAAAAAAATGGACGGTTCTAACGGTTCGAACCGGAACCGGTGGTTCAGAACCGGAACCGGAACCGCCGGTTCACGGTTCAGAACTGAAACCGTGAGGGTTATTTTTCGGTTCGGTTCCGGTTCCAGTTTTTGGAACCGGGAACCGGCGGTTCCGGTTCTGGTTCGAACCGGGAACCGAACCGTGGCCACCTCTACCTCTAGCTGGTTCTAAAGTAGCCTCAAGTCCCATAGCCTACCAGCATTCCAAATATAGGATGTTGACTGAGCTGCCCAAATTCACGAAAATTCGGTGGATCAAGCAACTCACCACCTCCGCCGAAAATACCAAGGCATTATTATGTGGATACAAAAGAGGTCTAGCATCCTTTGGACCAAAAGCTATAATAGGCTTGTTGGGTGCGGTACTGACCGTCATCACGGTCTGATCGTAATACCCTGTCTGCATTGCCCTTACTATTTGTTTCTTCGCCCTATTGGATGTGGGCATGTTATTCTCTCCCGTTATCATGTGGACTTCCCTATTGAAAGGACGTCGGTGTGGGGGTTCTTGTCGTTGCTCCTCTCTCTGCCTATCACCTGCGTCATCCCTTCGCCCTTCATACCTTCTCCGGCGTTCTCGCTCGTGATGATTATTGCGATCATTTTGGTTGTTGTCATTGCGACGATCCCTGGGTTCCTCCCCTTGACACTTGTCAATGAATTCATCTAGAAACCCTTTCCTGACCAAAATTTCCAACTGGTGTTTCAGGTGTCCACACTGCTTTGTCAAGTCCCGAAGATATTGTGATATTCGCACAGCAAATTGTTCTTCCCTGGTCTGGGGTCACCTTTCACGTAATCCCTTGGGGCTCGGAACCATTCTTCATTCTTAATACGATGGAAAATCTCCTCTATGGGCTTGTTCAAAGGAGTACATTGCCAAAGGTCATTTTCTCGGTCCCCTTGTTTCTCTCCCTGCACCGCGACCAGTAAGGGCGTCCGCGTTTCTACCGCTATGGACGGTATTCTTGGTGGTAACCCCCTATATGGCGTTTTCTATAAATACTTATCATTACGGTCTGTGTTGCCCTCACTCTTTCTTTACTTATGCTTTTCAGCGTCCGCCCTCTGTGCGGCTTTTGCCTCTTCCAGCTGTAAGTATCCTGATAATATTGCCGTAATATCATCGAAATCCCTTGGTGGTTTTATCTACAATGCTTCAAAAAGAGGCCCCTGTTTTAATCCCTGCACAAACGCATACCATTTATTTTGTGATTCTGCCTCAGGTATATCCAGCGCAACCATGTTGAACCTGGCTACGTATTCTCTCAGTGTTTCTTGTGGTTCTTGCTTGATATCCATTAGGGAAATAGCTGTCTTTTCTACCTGCCATGAACTGGAAAACTGTCTCATGAAAACCAGGTTGAGATCACCAAATGAATATATAGAGTCGCTTTTGAGGTTATGAAACCATCTCTGAGCCATTCCCGATAAGGTGGTTGCAAAAATTCTGCACTTTATTCCCTCTCCATACTGGTGTAAACGTGCCATGTGCACCTCAGGGTCTGTAGTTCCATCATAATCCAATGTAATTGGCCTATAGTTGATCGGTAAAGGTTCCAGCAAAATCTCATCAGAGAAAGGACTAGAGTTGAGCCGTGGTATCATGCGGCGAGTGTTATCATGTTCCTCATTTCCCTTCAAGGCGAAAGTCTTCTCCGGTCTGCGCCCCAAGGTTCCCTCCTGTGTTCCTCCAGTATCCCTTCCTCTTGATCAGAATTTCCATTCAACTTAGTTTCTTGATCATGTCCCTTCAACTCAGTTTCTAGGGTTCTCAATTGGCTCTTCAGCAATGATACCTTCTCTTTCTGCTTAGAATTCTCCTTTTGGGTTCCTCGACTGCGTTGTGGAGTGGTTCGACTAGTAGAATCGCCCACATCCTCCAGTTGAACACTATCATTAACAATTTTTTGCTTATTCTTTCCTCTCCCTTCCTCAGTATTTTCAGCCCTCTTCTGGGTGATTAGTTTCGAGACATTGAGATCTTCGACTCCCTTTCCCTGTGCAGGCGTCGCTATAGTTTTGTTGTGGGTAGCCAGTCCTTCATCCCGTGGAACTGTGGGTGTGACATTGGCGGGTGGCATTCCCATGAATTGGCACATAGCAGCATAGTTCAGCATTGCCATTACTTGTTCTGTCACAGTAATATTGAGAAGTCCTGGTGTAGGCATAGTGACTGTGTTAGCCGGGGCTGCTGTTCTGATAAGAGACTGTGCTGTTCCCTGGATGATGTTGTTGGTCGTGGCGAAACCAGGTGGTGTCAACTCTGAGAAGTCAAAACCTTTGGTTGAAGAGATCCCTGCTTTCTTGCTACCAGTATTATCTGCGACCACTTCGAAGTCTTTAGTGAGGTCTCGTTGAGGATCATTAGTTCCCATGGTTGGTACCAGTTTGTAAACAACAAATATAAAAATCAAGTTAACTGTGCTTAGAAAAGAGTCTGCGCAGCATCCCTGCGATGGATTATGGTGTTTCATCTAATATTGAGACTCCGCGATCATGGGGCCCACGAGACCCATATAGAATTTCCATAATAATAAAGCCCCTCAGAAAATCCACGAACTCCGGCTCATAAAAATAGATAGACCAGAAGGTCCACTCCGAAGAACATTCACGCAAGATATCAAATTCATTTGGAAAATAAACCCAGGAAAATCGTCCCAACAGAATAATACCAAGTGCCAGGAGAACCGATATCATTAACTTCCGTAATAAGAATATCCACCATACAAAACTCATCCCTCAAGATAATCGTTAGTCAAAACAGCAGTGATTAAAACGCTAAACACGGGGCCAAACAGGGCACACGAGAGAAACCACACCCACGCAACAAGGCAACATCGATAATTGCATAACAATAAGAACTTACCCAAAGATGAAACATACAATGTTAACCAAGCAAACTTACAAGGAACACATCAGGAATTTCGTGAACCACGCATTACAAAATTTCCATCACCTTAAGATTTTATCCAGCAAAACATCAAAAGAACTCAGATCCAGGCACTTATTTAAAGATCGACCCCAGAACTTACTCATACTCCATAAATCCACCCTGAACAATAAAGAACATTCAAAGAATCAAGACAAACACCACCCAGAAACTCAGAGCACACGGAGAATACAACCCAAAAACATATGAAACTCACGCCTTAGCCCACATTCCCACAGACGGCGCCAATGTTGGATTTGTATACTGAAAGCAAGAACTTTATGCTTGTATACAATGATTCCTGCTTTTACTATTCCTATCTCCTATCTGATTGTGTTCATGATTACATATGTATGTTCTTTATCTCTGTATAAGTAGATTATATGGTGTGTTGTAGATCACAGAAGACCATATAATTGGAATAACCTTAAGAGATATAATATGATCACAGCCGAAATAACTCTAGGACAAGTTATTGGTTTAGGCTGCAGTATAGATGGAAGTAGTTTGTCTTGGCTACTTGTCTATACTGGTACGTCATTACGTATTGATAGGACCACAGTTTGAGATGTATTCTTCTATCTGACTTAAGTGAAGAATCAAGATCTCGGTGACTTATAAATCTTAATACTAATAAGTATTCAGATATATATGTTAACTCGTATATCACTTTGACTTACTATGGGTGAAAGTTATATACTAACTCGAGTACTCTGTATCTTGGGTGATAGCGGTTAATATATGATATTTGATTATCTGTATTAGTACCCGTATCCGGTATAGGATAATGACATCCCCTTAAGGAGCTCAATAAGGTTTATTACGCTAAACCCTGCAGGTTGATTAAGTTCAGGCGTAATAATAAAGATTGAGTGGTACTGCTTAAAGAATTATTAAGAGATTAATTAATTTAAGCTGTCAGAGCTCTAATTAATTAATGGATGTTGGATATTTTAAATACGGAGATTTAATAAGTCTAAATACAAGCCCCGACTCATCACCGGCAATAAAGGGGTAAGTCAGTATCGGTTCTCTAGTGGAATGAACTGATATTTATAAATTAATTATGGTCTGGGCTGACCATGGATAAATTAATTTATTTGAGGCCCATCTTTATTCCTTGTATCTGGTCCCTGGGCTGGCCCAATGTCTCCTAGCCCAAGAAGACAGATTTTCGGCCCTCTCACTAAAAGTGGTGCCTCCTCCCCCTTTCTGTATTATTAAATACAGCTGTCAGCTCTCAGGAAAACACACTGATAAAAATTAGGGTTTTTGAGAGCAGAGGGAGGCGCAGAAAGGTGAATGGTCTTTCTGCCTTGGGAATTTCCATAGCTCGTTGTCCATCCAATGTTGGGAATTGAGCGGGATACAGTCGAGAAGATCAGAGCTGGAGTCAGATTCTTTCGACACGATCATCAACAGTTTGTGCATCCAATTCTCAAGTAAGTTTTTCCTAACACCTGTGTGCAGCTGTTAAATTCATAGGAGCATGTTAGGAATTAATCGTTGTATGGTAAATTAATAATAACCAAGAAACGATCATCGGGCAAAGTGGAACGTTAATTCAATTTAATATTCCTTCAGCCAATTGGTAAAGCACGAAACCAACACCTAAAACTAAATGCGGACACATAAGGTAGAAATCAACCTGTTGCTCAAGAGCTCTTCGATACAAATTCAAGCTTCAAGAAACTTCAAGAACACTAAGAAAATGGTAGCTACTTCTATTAAAAATCGTCCCCCTGGCGAAGAGGAATACATGAAGTATTTATAGAGGTTCCAAGGGCAAAGGGTACAAGAGTCTTTTTACATTTCTCACGTACTCTTCATGTACTGATAACGACGGAGGTCACTATCTACAAGGCTACCTGATTCTAACTAACTTACAGCCTTACGGCTGAAGTGTTGCAAGTTAATGCTACGCTGACGAAAGTCTCAGACGTCTGCGCAGGCATTTCCCACTCTTTGTTCCATTCGATCGTCTCTGGTGACCTCGAAGGATGACTCACCTCTCTAGTTGTCTCTCAGTGTGGCTGCGCTGCCAAACCTGGCATCGTAAACTCCGTTTGCTTCTCCAATTGTTCCTCAACGTGGCAGCGCTGCCAAACACGCTGCGCAGGCATCGCTTCTTCAAGCTTTGGTCCGTGAGGTTGACTTATATACTTGCATGGTTAGCGTAATTCTGGCATCAATAAGTATAGGTATAAATAAATATTCCCCCTTTGGCTGCGCAGGCTCACTTCTCCCAGCATGGGGCTTCGAGTTTTTAGCTGACATATCTGCGCAGTTAACACAATCTATCCTTTATCAATATGAGCATAAGTAAGCATTTCTATTTTCTTAATTTTTATCCCCAAGGGGACACCAAGCGGTGCAACCTCCTGTGTGTGAACAATGAGGTCCCGGGTTCAAACCCCACTGCTCTCCCTCCCCAACTCCCCCAAAAAAAATTGGTTTTTTTAGCTGCTCCCGTGGGGTCCGGCAGGGTGATCATTTATCTCCGATTATGTTTGGCTTGGCTGAGGAGGTTTTGAGTCGCCTTCTTTTGGATGCTGTGGATAGGGGTTTTATTGCTCGTATGCGGATGTCACAATCCTTTCTTTTTCCTTCCCATCTTCTGTATGCCGATGATGTTCTTTTATTTTGTAAGGCTGACAGGCGCAGTTGCAAGATGATCGAGTCTATTCTCCAGATTTATGCTTCCGTCTCTAGTCAGTTCTGCAATAAAGCCAAGTCCACGGTTTACTTTGGCAAAGGCGTCCCCCTTCAGTTGAGTCGCCAGCTTCAGAGGGATTTGGGCTTCTCCGTTGGTTCTCTGCCTTTTGTCTATTTAGGGGTCCACGTCTTCGCTGGCCGTGCCTCTTCTGCCCGACTGGCTTGCATTTGGGATCGCATTATTGCTCACTTTCCTAGATGGCAGGGCATGTAGTTGTCGATGGCAGGCCGTATTTGTCTGGTCACTTCGATCATTCAGAGTGTGGTAATTTATAGCATGTTGATTTACAAGTGGCCGGCTAAGCTGCTGCATGATTTGGATCGTGCCTGTCGGTCCTTTATTTGGACAGGCTGCACCACTTCCAAGCCAAGGTCTTCAGTGGCTTGGAATAGAGTCTGTGGTCCTGAGGCCCAGGGTGGGTTGAATGTCAAGTCCTTTTCCCACATCAGTCAGAGCTTCATGCTTAGGTTGGGGTGGTTGTTGATCACTTCGGATTCCTTGGGTTTTCAGTTGTTCCGGCAACGTTATTTGGACTCTTGTTTGCGGCCTCGTTCTCCTTGGTTTTCTTCTACAATTTGGTTGGGCTCGCGGGATTCTATTCGTTCTTTGGTCAGCGACACGCATTGCTCTATTGGCTCTGGTTCTACTATTTTTTTTGGATGGATAGTTGGTTAGGCTACCGGCTGGTTGACAGGATTGGGATTTTGGCCGCGGATCATCAGCTTCTCATGCAGCCGATCTCGGACTATTATTTTTATGACACTTGGCACTTCACTCTGGACTTCTTGCAGGCTTTTTCGGACATTGTTGTTGACATTGTGCCTGTTCCTATCAGTGGTGGGGAGGATTGTCGGGCATGGACCCATTCTCATTTTGGAGAGGTCTCATCCGCGCTTGCCATGGATCATGTTCGTCCTAGTTACCCTTCTGTGGATTGGGGCAAATGGATTTGGGCGCCGTTTATTCTGGTGCACTGGTTTATTGTTACTTGGCGTGTTATTCTAGGCCGGCTCCCTACGGCCAGTTCTATGCGTCGCTCTGGTTACATTGGTCCGGGTTGGTGTCCGCTTTGCAGGAATGCGGGAGAGGATATCGGTCATCTGTTTTGGGAGTGTGCTATTGCTAGACATGTTTAGAGCTCCCTTTTCACTTGGTTTAGGGTGGATGGTTCGTCGATCTATGAGATTGGGAGTTTGATCATTTGGGCTATGAAAGTGCCTGCGAGCAAGCAGGTGAACAATCTCTGGAGGGTTGGTGTTATGACTACCATTTGGAGCTTCTGGAATCTCCGGAACAGAGCTATTTTTTATGAGGCTCCGGTTTCTGTTGTGGCGCTAGAAATTCAGGTCAAGGCCTTCATTCTGGAAGCCTCTCGTTTCAATTTGGGTGAGATGGCTAACTCGGTTGAGGAGTTGCTTATTCTTCATGGTCTTAGGGTGCCGGGTAGACCTCGATGTCCTATTTCCTACATCTATGTGTTCTGGCTTCTTCCACCTCATCCGTGGCGGGAGATCAACATTGATGGCTCGGTTCATGGCTCCCCTCCTCTCATTCATGCTGGTGGGGTTATTCAGATTCTTTGTCTGTTTTGGGTTGCTTTCATTTCTCTACTGGCCGTGGCTGGGCGTTTGAGGCTGGGATTCTTGCACTCATCATTGCTTTGGACCAGATTGTGGTTCTTGGTTGGGATTATGTGTGGATCGAGACGGACTACACTTACATGGTCGATCTTTTTCGTTCTCGTTCCAACACGGTCCCTTGGAGGTTCTTCAGCCGTTGGAGAAATGTACTCTCTTCCACTGCTGGTCTTCATATTATTATCACTCACATTTACAGGGAAGGGAATCGTGTTGCCGATTTCATGACCTCCTCGGTGGCGGAGGAAGGATTCTGGCCTTTTGCGATTCCGGATATCCTCTAGCTTGTTAGAGACGACAGGAGGCTCCTGCCTTATGTTCGGATTGTCACTTGAGGGTGATGTGCTTTCTAGGGGAGTTTCTGTCCTCTTCTTGCGTTTTTATTTGCTTTTTTCGTGCCTCTCTCGTTCCTTTGGTTTAGTGTTAGTTCTCTTGTAGCTCTGGTTTGTGTTGGTGTTGGTGTTGGTGGTTGGCCTGGTCCCTTTTGTTCTGCGGTTCTTGAGTTGTGTAGGGAGCCTAAGGTTTTGGTCGCAACATCTTGCTAAGCAATTCATGACGTGATTTGTCCGGTAAATGCTAGTAGGAGTGTTTTCATTGCAATAGGCTTAATATCTTTTCTCTGATTTGTATGGGTTGATTGAATTTTGAGCTTCTGGTCTCTGCTCCTCTGATGGTCTCCTCATTATGAGCATGGAAAACCTCGCGGGAAGTCTTTGGTTACTTCCAATTGCTTCATCCCGTGAAGATGGCCTTTCAAGGCAAAGCTTTGATCTTAGTAAAAAAGAATGAGAATGAGATTTGATTATAAAAGTAATTGCATTAGGAGATTCACTGCTAGCGGAGAATTGGGTCTGATCGGATTGTTTTGTTTTAGCTTGATGTGGTTTCTTATTGCCTTAGCTCTGCACACTTCTTGAGACTGGTGGTTACTTGAGGGTCTGGGTTTGGTTAGCGTTTGCTTGGTTGCTGACCTTTTGGGTTCTCTCGCTTTTCTGAAGGTGGTAGTAGGGGTTTGTTGGGCCTTGTTAGGAAGGGCTGTCACCCTTGGTTGGCGGTTTTGGGCGGTGTTCGCTTCTTGTCTTTTTTTGCTTTCTCTTGTTTTCCCTTTTTTCTCTTGTTTTCGTTTGGGTTTGTAGGTGTGCTCGGCAGATTGAGCAGCTTCAGCTCGGTTGCCTGAGCTACATGAGCTCAGCAGACGGAGGAGCTTCAGCTCGATGACCTGAGCAGGGTCCATTTGGTGGCCAGAGCAGCTTCAGCTCGGAGGCCAGAGCAGAGTTTGATAGGTGGCCAGAATAGTTTCAGCTCGATGCCAGAGCAGAGACAGATCGGTGCTGAGCAGCTTCAGCTTTGGGGCCAGAGCAGAGACAGATCGGTGTCCAGAGCAGAGACCGATCGGTGGCCAGAGCAGCTTCAGCTTCGGAGGCCAGAGCTGAGACCGATAGGTGGCCAGAACAGCTTCAGCTCGGTGGCCAGAGCAGAGACAGCTCGGTTGCCAGAGCAGCCTCAGCTCGGACCAGAGCAGAGACGGATCGGTGGCCAGAGCAGAGACCGATCGGTGGCCAGAGCAGCTTCAGCTCGGAGGCCAGAGCAGAGACTAATCGGTGGCCAGAGCAGCTTCAGCTCAGAGGCCAGAGCAGCTTCTACTCAGTGCCAGTGTAGCTTCTTCTCCGAGGCCAGTGCAGCCTCAGCTCTAGGGCCTGAGCAGCTTATGTTTTTCCTGTGCTTTGCCGTTCGTATGTCGACGACTTTTTCCCTTTCCCGTCTTGTTTCGTTTTTTTTTTTGTTTGTCCCCTTTTGTTAGGGTTTTCTGTGGGTCTGCGCTCGTTCTTTCAAGGGTTTTCGTACTTTTTTTTTTCCTTTTCAGCTGTGGTTTTTTTCCCTTTGTAGTGTTTTTGAGCTCTATTTCCTGAGGCTCGACTCCTTGTCTGCGCCTGTGCTTTCAAGATTTTTCTTTTTTCTCAATAAAATTTCCATTTCAGTAGTAAGCATTTTTCCCAATGACTGCGTTGGTGAGGTTCTCATCTCTCATCAGAATGTTCGATCTGAATTAAATTAAAATTTAAAATTTCAAATATTTGAATTTCGGTATTGAGTCAAATTGAATTTTAAATTTTCAGATCAAATCAGATTAATATTCCGTATTATATTTGTAATCTATATAATATAATATTATATATATATATATATATATATATATATATATTAGTATTTTTCTTGGTTGATTGTAATGAATGCTTTTTTAGTTATGATTTTAATCCGATAATAATTATCTAATTGGCTAGGTTGGTAATATTTCAAATTTTTTGGATTTTTTTATTATCTTTTTTTTTTGTTCATTTCAATTTTTTGGTTAGGATTGAATTTGATCCAAAAATTTTTGAATTTTCGAATTTTAATTTTTTGGATAATATGATTCGTACCGAATTTCATTTTGTTCAAAATTTGTATTTATAGATTTTCAGATCAGATCAAAAAATCGATTGAAAATTCCAATGGTCACCCAAGCTAATGTGAATTTAGTTGCAAATCAAAAAGTACAATCATTATTAAAGCATTTGATAAGTCGTGTCTAAAATGAAAATTTGATTAAAATTGGTGAATAGTGCTGCAGTTAACTCAACACATTAATTTAAGACATTAAAATATACTAATACGTGAATAAAAAATGTTAACAGTTACATGACAAACATTGAAGACTATTACATCGGGTATATGATTTATCTTTATTAAATAGAAATAAATAGAATTGTTATCCTAAAATGGAGGAAGTAAATGCTACGCAAAATGAAATGAAAATTTTCCCCAATTCATTGAGGAAAATAGGCATCCACGTCTCTTAGAGCATCTCCAATGCATAGTGTCTTAGGGGGTGTCTTAGATGGTGGTCCCTACCTAAGACACACCCGTCTCCAATGCATTGGTGCTTAGAGGGTGTCTTATATCCTCATTTCCACAAAATACATATTTCTACATTTTTATTTTTAAATTTTTAACTAAAAAAATTACTAAAACTTAAAATTCCTAAAATTTATGAAAAAGAATAAAAAAATGCTAAAATTTAAAATTCAAAAAAATCAAAAACACTAAATAAAACAAAACATAATTAATTTTTATATATTTTTTTAAAAGTCAAACACCTACCCACCTACCCATTTCTTCCCCATCGTCTTCCCCAAAATTTTCCCTCTCTCTGCAACTGATTTCCAGCCCAAATTTTGTCCTCTCTCTCAACCAAAGCTTTTCTTCCTCCATTGCCTTCCCCAAATTAAAAATGCTATATTTATTTCATTATATATATATATATATATATATATATATATATATTTAAACCGTGCGCGTGTAGCGCACGGATCTCTTAACCACAACCTTCACCCCGAGTCTTAGCTTCGCAACGGCTTCGAATCATGCCGGGTCTCCAGCGCAGCGTTCACTCCAGCGACTCGGATCGACGCGGCCTTCACCACCCGCGTTGGAGATGCTCTTAGCATGTAGCGCAAATATACGCGTTCCAACCCACCTTAATGATATCCATTTGTCCCAGTCCAATAAATCATGTTTTTTTATTTGAACATTGTAATTTAATAGGTCACTTTTTAAAATGAAAAATCATACTCAATCCATCCCACCTTCGTTCCAACCCATTCTTTCACGCTTAATGATATCCATTTGTCCCAGTTCAATAAATCATGTTTTTTTATTTGAACATTGCAATTTAATAGGTCACTTTTTAAAATGAAAAATCATACTCAATCCATCCCACCTTCATAGTCGACTTTCTAAATGACGTCATTTATTCCTTTTTAAGATGTCCCAATATATAGTCCACTTTCTAAATGAAATTAGCATTAATTTTTTTTACTAAAATAACCTTATTTAAATATAGTCAAAATATAGTATAAATAAGAGCAAATTTGAATAATTACATATAGTTTGTATTTTCCAAACAATATTAATTGTATTTTTTAATATGTGTGAAAAAGTAAAATGGACTATGAAGATGGGACGGAGGGAGTACATAACAAACATCACGGTTGGTTTTCTATTTTGTGCTTTCATCACGGTTATCTTGCAAATATGATTATACAAGGAGCCAAATTGAATATTCGGAAAAAAAAAAATTGAATCCCATGAAATTATGGATGAATTTTGTTTTAGAAGAGTTATAAACAGTTTGAAGGGGTCAACCTTACGGTTTAATGAAAGTTGCAAGTAGTTTGAAGAAGAGAAATCCTAATTCTTGTTAAGTAGCCAGTTTCAATTTTCAAGGAATTAACTTATCTAAACTTCCACCTCAACTTTTATTAACGGATATGAGTCGAATTAGATCTGGACATGGCCAAGGTGCTTGTAGTTGTACACTTCAACTCTTTATAAATATGACCTGAATCAAATTAAAAGAGGTGCATCGAGATTGAGAGTTATTTACTGAAACGTCATTTGTTGTTGAATGTGTTTTTCGTAACATTCCTTACAACAATTATTTGTGAGTTGTTGTTCACGAGTGGTGTGATGAATATTTAGTATTTTGTCTTAATGATAGTTTTTCCTCAACTTTATATTCATCTTGAGACTTATCTTGTTGGTCTCAAGAATAACTTGTCTTTTTATAAATATTCGCCAAGTGTTCTTAGTGGATTGTTTCACAATATTTGCATTCACAAGTTACAATTATAACTTGTGAAAAATAATTATAACTTGTGGAAAAATTCATTCTCGTGTCTTGCTTTCATTCAATTTCTGCAGTGATGAGGAGTAAAATATGCATCAGCGTTGTGCACTACATAACGAGAATATTTCTATTTATGATTATTATTATTATTATTGTTATTGTGGTTATTTTTTATATTTGGTACATGATTGACTTGACTCTCGATTTGGCCCAACTCGACTTCGCCTGCCAGCTCTGATGGCTCAATTCCAAGATGTAGATTAGAATAACGGGCTTGGGCTTGATTCATTGGGCTAATGGGCTTTAGGGGCCTAAAGGGCCCAAAGGCCTTAGGTCTATCATTTTTCTATAAATAGGGCTCATATGTGTAGCAAAGGAGGGATTCATTCATTTTCTAGCACTTGACTTGTAAATTGTAAAACTTCTCACGAAATATAGTGAAAAAACCGGACAACCTCCGTGGACGTAGGTCTTGACGATCAAACCACGTATATCTTGAGTTGTCTACTATTTTCGCTTATCTTTTATATTTTGGGAATTATTTTGGAACTCATCACGCAGCTTTTACTCTGTTTTGTTGTGTGTGTTATTCCAACATCGTTCACAACACTTTGTTCTAGCGAAACAACACTTTCAATTAGTATTAGAACCGTCATTTGACATAGTAAGTGTTATCCTAATAGTTTTGGCAATTGTTGTTTCGTCACGGATCTAGGCATATTTGGATTGGGTTACTATCGACCACCAATTTTGGATAGGTTAAATTACTCGTTTTGGAATACTAGGATTTGCTCTCACTTCGTATTCATTGATGCGAAGGTGCGACGGTTAGTTGAAGAATGGTGGTCTATTTCAAAGACCATGAATGCTCTAGGCGATGTTATTCCTACTTGGGTTATGTATAGTGTAGGGGGTGAATCCAACAATCACGGAAGCGACGTCAGTAACGTCTGGATCGATGGGCACTAGCAACCTGAAACCACTAGCAACGTTAGAGCCCTCCGAAGAGCACCGGTGGGGGTGTCGATGGAAGGGCCTCCGACGCTCAAGTCAGTAAACTGATAGAAATAGTAAGCGTAAATAACGTAACGAAATAAATAAATAGCAGTAATAAGTGATGTATCCGGGAGATCGGAATATCCCGGAAGTTGAATGAAAGCTAATGAGCGGTGTGGAATAAGGGACGACGGACGTCCGGGCTAGCGGGGCGATCGGATCCCTAGAGTGTTGTGAGCGTGGAGGCGGAACAGAAGAGCGGAGAGAGCACCAGATTGAGAGATTGTGAGTATAAGATTGAATGTCAATGACGGCGTCCCCTGATTGTGTTAGTGAGGTAGTATATATAGGTTATGGGCCTGCGGAGGGACGACTAGGGTTAGGGTTTGTTGGAGTATTCCTTGAAACCCTAACGGTTCCGACTTCTTCGGAGTCCACCTGCCGTAACCTTCGTTTGACCTAGTCAGCCATGTTGACTAGGTTTTCGTAAGCTTATACTCCAGTTTGTATATTTTCGTGTTGTAATGTTTACTCTGGTGCTGCTGCCAGAGCGGAGGAATCGCGCCTCTGCCAGAGCAGAGAAATCATGCCGCTGCCGAATCAGAAGGATCGCGCCTCTGCCAGAGCAGAGGGATCATGTCGCTGCCAGAGCAGAGGGATCGAGCCTCTGCCAGAGCAGAGGGATCATGTCGCTGCCAGAGCAGAGGGATCACGCCTCTACCAGAGCAGAGGGATCATGTCGCTGCCAGAGCAGAGGGATCGCGCCTCTGCCAGAGCAGAGGGATCATGTTGTTGCCAGAGCAGAGAGATCGCTCTGGGCAGAGTCAGAGTGGCCCAGACAGATTTGAGCTGGGCAGTCGGATTTTATCCACTACAGTTTGTCCCCCACTCCATAGTTGAAATTTTTTCAACTAGGGAGTGCAATTTGACCGTAGGGAGTGCAATTTAACTTGTATAGGGTGCGCATAGTGAACAGGGCGTTACCTTTTTCTTTGATTTCCGGCAATTCGCGTGAAACAGGTGAGTCGGAAAAACATGTAATTAAATGGTCGGGGTTACATAACGCTGGGCGTCCTAGACCTGTGGCACTTTCAGAGGTCCAAAATGCATCTAATGGCGTTGGGCGTTACGGTGGCGATGAGCCATAAATGAGTAGATATAGAATTAATCGGTGAGTTGTTGTTGAACCGCGAGTTGTACCTAGTGTCTGATTGGAAATGTGAGAGAGGGTAATTGGATTGTTGAGAGCACGGGAGTAAATTGCTGTAGTGTTGCAAGCAAAGATAGCGTAGGTTTCAGATTATGCGCACATGGCTATTTATAAACCCATGTTGGGGGTAAAATAGTAAATTCGTTGCTAAAACATGCGCCTCGCGTGGTCGAGGGCATAAGAGTAAATTTGCTCCTAGGCGGGAGATTTCCCCGCTCTTTTGGTGATCTCTCCGGCGAAGGCCATTTCTCTGACACGAGCTATTCCTCTGTCGAGTGCGATTTCTCTGGCAAGAGCCATTTCTCTGGCGAAGGCAATTTCTCTGGCAAGACCATTTCTCTGGCGAAGGCCATTTATCTGGCAAGAGCCATTTCTCTGGCGAAGGCCATTTCACTGATACGAGCCATTCCTCTGGCGAGTGTGATTTATCTGGCAGGAGCCATTCCTCTGGCGACTGTGATTTCTCTGGCAGGAGCCATTCCTCTGGCGAGTGTGATTTCTCTGGCAAGAGCCATTTCTCTGGCGAAGGCCATTTCTCTGGCAAGAGCCATTTCTCTGGCGAAGGCCATTTATCTGGCGAGAGTCGTTTCTCTGGCGAAGGCCATTTCTCTGGCGGAGGCCAATTCTCTGGCGAGGGCCACTTCTCTGGCGAAGGCTATTTTTCTGGCGATGGTCATTTCTCTGGCGAAGCGAAAATTTTTCAGTTTGGGAGAGGCGCTCTTTGCGCTGATGGACACGACGGGTCTTTACCTTAGGTTTTGCGTGAAAACGGGCTTGTGCCTTGTATATGTAAGTTCTTCCCCCCATTTAGACCTAGTTGTTGAAACTTAAGTCTAAATTCAGGACGTTCGGGGTGGGACGAGCTTGCGTCTTTGACATGAAGTTTTCTTCCCCCCATTTAGACTTAGTTGTTTAAACTTAAGTCTAAATTCAAGAAGTTCGGGGTGATATGGGCGTGAGCCTTTGACATGAAAATTTTCTCCCCCCCATTTAGACTTAGTTGTTTAAACTTAAGGCTAAATGCAGTAGATGCGGGGTGATACGGGGCTTGCGCCTTGTATGTGAAAAAATTTTCCCCCCATTTAGACTTAGTTGTTTAAACTTAAGTCTAAATTCAAGAAGTTCGGGGTGAGATGGGCGTGAGCCTTTGACATGAAAATTTTCTCCCCCCCATTTAGACTTAGTTGTTTAAACTTAAGGCTAAATGCAGTATATGCGGGGTGATACGGGCTTGCTCCTTTTACATTTGAAGTTTTTCCCGCCTGGGTGTGGAGGGGGAGGGGGGAGGGGGGCTGCGCTCCTTAGAGCTGCCTACATACCCAATTAAGGGATCAAGCCCGAATGTAGCTCTGACCTGCATGCAAAGGTCAGTAAACGTGTAATAGATTGAGTTGGTCTCGGAAGACCTTATGAAATAGAGTAGAAGCGTAGAGATCAAGCGTGATACTGTTTGAGATGGATGGCGTTCCAGCTGTTGTTGATGTCACGTCCGTCTGTCGATCGCAACTTGTATGTTCCACGTCCAATCACTTTGGTGATCAGATATGGTCCTTCCCAATTCGGGGCCAGTTTACCTGCACCTGATTTCTTGGTGTTCTGGAACACTTTTCGTAACACCCAATCGCCCGGCTTAAATGTGCGGGTGCGGATATGTTTGTTGTAGTGTCTGGCGATGCTTTGTTGGTAGGAAGCTAGTCTGATATTTGCTTTGTTCCATTTCTCATCGAGGAGATCTAACTCGTGGCACATGGCCTCTTGATTTTTCTAGCGAGAGCCATTTCTTTGGCGAAGGCCATTCTTCTGGCAAAAGTTGTTTCTCTGTTCTGACATTACCCACTTTATTTCTTTGCAGATGGAGTCCCGAGTCTGGGCGGCCATCCAGTGCATTAATAATTATGATGCATTGGAGAATGAGAGAAAAAAAGAACAAGAGGAGGTGGCCAAGCGTGACGACGACGTTGCCAGCGTAGCGGAGCGTCTCAGCAAAGCTGAGGTTGTTCCTGTAAGTACTTTGAATTTCACTATGGATGTTGTTGAGGGATGATTTTTCCCCTCTGGTTGTCAATATTATCCACCCATCTTTTGATCTGACTTTGCGTTTATTTATCTTTGATGCCATTCTGTCGCTTTGTCTTTGGAGCTTTGAGATGTGATGATTGTTTCCTTCATGTGAAATGGCGTGTTTATCCTTTTAATCAAAGTGCTGAAATTTTTCCTTAGAAATTTTGCTAGCTCCTCCTTTGATGATTTCGCTGACTCCTCTGATTGGATTTCTCTGATTTTGATATGGTTGAGGGTTTTCTTATGACATCTTTGCATTCGTTGACTGGTGTTGCCGTAATTTCTCTGACTCTTCCATTGGCGAACTCCCTGTGTTTGCCTTTCTGTGGATTTCTCTGGTCCCGCCTTTTGAGGATTTCGCTGACTCCTCTGGCGAGGACTTCGCTGATTCCTCTGGCGAGGACTTCGCTGATTCCTCTGGTGAGGACTTCGCTGATTCCTCTGGCGAGGATTTCGCTGATTCCTCTGGCGAGGATTTCATTGATTCCTCTCAAATTTTACTATCAAATTTAATTGTCATGATTCACCCCCCATTTAGACTTAGTTGTTTGAACTATGGAGCCCATTAGGGGCGATAGGGGTGATAATCTTATGCATGATAATTTTAGACTTGGGCCCATCGAGGCGATAAGGGCAATAGCTCTTGCTTATAATAAATATGGACTTAGCCTTTTAGGGTCAATAGGGGCGATAGTTTTCATGTATAAAACTTAAGAATCGGGCCCAACAGGGAGATGAGGGCGATACCCTTATGTGTAATAAATTGAAACTTGGCCCCATTGGATCAATAGGGACAATAATTTTCATATAAAAACTTAGGAATCGACCCCAACAGGGCGATGGGGGTAATAACCCTTAAGCGTAATAAATTAGGACTTAGCCCCATGGGGTGAATAGGGGCAATATGAACTACATGCTTATCATATATAAACTAAAATAAGGGCAAATAGATAACATAGCCAACACTTTAAATGTATGATAACAAATGATAAGCCCCGATGGGGGTGATTTGGTTGATGACTTTCAAATATGAAAAGTAGAAGCTAAACCTCATTTGGGCAACATGGTCAATAATATCACAATATTCATGGTAGTGTAAAGGTCAAGCATGCTCTTAAAGATGATGTTGGGCAATGGAGTCGTACCTGTTTATTTGATTGAATCGCCCTTGTACGAATGCATTCTTATTATTCTTAACACTACTTGATTGGGTTGGGGCGGTCCTTGTGCTCACATGGCCTTCATCCTTGCTACTTTAGGGGCTTTGATTATCATGTCACGTGCACAAGAAGGATCAATCGGGTCATCAAGTAGGATTCGACATTTGGTTGATGAAGATGAAGATCACTAATAGAATCTCCTACTGGTGTGGAGATTGGGGCATGGCGATGGTGGTGATTGAACTAACTGTAGTTGAAACTTTGTTGAACTCTTTTTATGTGATAGTAAGTAGGGTCTTTAGAATTTGATATTATCTATCATTTTCCCCCCAGTTTGAGTCTAGGCTCTTTTGGCTAGGCTTAAACTTGGTATTTGTAGGACATATGATTTTCCGGTATACCCGGCCCGATCAGGGGGTTTGATTGTTCGTCGGGAATGTTCGTTTTGGATACTCATGGTAGAACTCGATGATTGTTCGTCGGGAATGTTTGATTGCTAGGGCCCCACGGTGGGCGTCAAATTGTAGGGGGTGAATCCAACAATCACGGAAGCGACGTCAGTAACGTCTAGATCGATGGGCACTAGCAACATGAAACCACTAGCAACGTTAGAGCCCTCCGAATAGCACCGGTGGGGGTGTCGATGGAAGGGCCTCCGACGCTCAAGTCAGTAAACTGATAGAAATAGTAAGCGTAAATAACGTAACGAAATAAATAAATAGCAGTAATAAGTGATGTATCCGGGAGATCGGAATATCCCGGAAGTTGAATGAAAGCTAATGAGTGATCACTAAATTATTAGCAACAAATTACCGCAACTAACACGGTGCAATTGTAGCACAAACTGGTAACCAAGTATCGTATCCACAGGGACTGACACAACGAAACTACTCTAGCTATCTCCTAAACAGACTAAAACAGTAGACAGGCAAACGAAAGTAGAGATTGATTTACTTAAACTAAAACGCAATTAACGATAAATAAAAGTATGTAGACGAATTCAAATATGAAAGACAACTGATCCTAGGGCAGTAAATTCATTAACTAAATCTATGCAATAAATCTATTAATCCTATATACCAGTTTAATCCAGCTATGATGAGAGATCACACAACTATTCACAAGCTTCTCTAACGAACACCTATGAAAGTAGATTAATTTACCCCCCTTCACATTCAAGACTCCAAGGAATAAATTAACTCCCAAGCGTACACAAAGAATAGCTCCCTATAGCTTCACCTATCGCATTCAAGACTCAAGGCTAACACTATATCATGCATTCCTGAATCGGCTGAACAATTATCGCATTCAAGACTCAAACTGAACTGCTAGACATGTAAATTATTGGCCAAATAATTCACAAGAAATTAAGCACCAGGAATCATGAATCATAAACTGGAAGGCACAAAGGTATTAACAAATAAATCACATAAATTCAATCAACTATTTACAAACCCTAGAATCAGCTAAAGGAAATTAGCCAAACATAGCAAAATAAAACTTAAACATAATTAAAAAGAAAGCAATAATAAAAACTGAATTAAATAAAAATTGAATTAAAAACGATTGTAGCGACTTGAATCTTCAATCTTGATCCAAGCCTTTAAAACTGGAAAGCTAAAATATTCTAAAGCTATAAAACTGTAAAATAAATGTTTGGAACTGAAAAACTAAAGCTGGGAACCATGAATAGGTGCAAGGAAGACCTATATAAAGTGTCAGGGTAAAACTACAGAGTTTGAGCTCGAAAAGACTTCAAAAAACGAGAAAAAACGCGGAAGAAACGAAACACGCGCCCCGTTCGGCGACCCGTTCGGCGATCGCCGTCTGGGTCGCCGAAAATCAGCCTTTTTACTCTAAGATTCGGCGATCGCCGAATTTTCCACCGGAGGCCAAAATTGAAACAGGGAATTCGGCGACCTGGCCGGCGGTCGCCGTTTGGGTCGCCGTTTTGCTTCTTTAAAATGCCAAAATTCGGCGGTCGCCGTTTAGGTCGCCGAATTTTGACTGCTGCGCGCGACGTTTTTGTTTCGGCCATAACTTTCTCGTCCGAACTCCGATTTATGATCCGTTTGCGCTCACGAACTCGAATCGAGACGATCTACAACTTCTATTTCAGCACAGTTCTCCAAATTCGAACTCAATAAACTTGAAAAATCCTTCAAAGTTCGAGTAAGAATCATGTTTCACAAGATAAAGCAATTTAAGCACAAAACAATCATTCAACACTCAATTTCCTATAAAATTAACATCATATGAACATTAAAAACCATGGAAATATGAGTGTTATCAACTCCCCCAAACTTAAGCCATTGTTCGTCCTCGAATAATGAGAAGAACACAATCAAAAACACGAATGGGTAAGAAATCTAGCTCATCGATGCCTCCGAAAGATAAAGGATAATGGAATTCTCAAATCTTCAATAATCAAGCACAAAATTCACCAATAAACACAATCTATAGCAAAAATCAACCTTGACATTCCAAACAATTGAATCTCACAAGGTATGTGTATCACTCAACGCTCAATTTGATGGAATAGGACGTGTATGCTCTCATCGAATTCAATGCAATGCAGATCTCTTACCATAGGCTTGCCAATCGTCTACAATCTCCATCGCTAAAAGTGTGCCAGGACTAAGATCAGAAAGGTCTTTTTCTTTGGGTTATAATGTAGGGACATTGGTTAAGGTAGGGAAATATAGGCTAAGTGACTCAAATAGATCAAGAACACCAACCTTATAGCTTCACAAATCAAGTATGGAATAAATTCCATCTTCCTCCCAACTATGCCACCATAAACAACACAACTCAAGGGATTTAATCATCACAAAATAGAACTAAACACTCTTTTATGCTCTCCATTTATTTCCAACACACAAAGTCGATTTTCAAACAAATATCTCAATATACACTCGACTTTATACTTTTTTCTCTTTTTTTTTTTTTTTTTTTTTTTTTTTTTTTTTCTTTTCTTTCCACAACTTTTCTAGAGCTTATAAGAGTAAATAGTATCACAATATCATCCCTTCTTTTTCATGAACCACTATGATATTCACCACACAAAGATTCCCATATACTACATCACCCCCTATCATCCGGCTAAAGAATAAAAGCTAAATAGGCTCAAAGTGGATAACAAAGGATAATTTTTTTCAATAAGGACAGTGTTTGGGAAAATAATGTGGCTAACAAAAGATGGCCTAAAATCATCTCCTAATCCTGGGCACAACAGCAACCTCGACACAGAAACCATGGCAAGTTCTAGAAGATCACCACATATGCATGACAAAACTCACAACAAAGAATAAACTGTGTATGATAAACAGTTATGGCTCAAAATCTCACAGGTTTATTCAACGTCCAAAAGTCAAGGTTAAAATCACTCTAGAATTATGCAAATTAGTTCCAGTTATGCTCAAATCATCAAAGAAAATCAAACTCCAATTTTTTTTTCACAGAAATCATCATTGGCATCTTACCAGAAATCTAATGGAGCAATAATCATCTAAAAAAAAAACAATCACAAACACACACCACCAACCAAGCAGGATAAAACAATAAAGCCAACAAAAAAAAAATAAAAGTGATACACATATCTACTCTCACCCCCCTCCCCCAAACTTATTAAAGAACATAAGTTCGAAAATAAGTTTGGAGGGATGATGATATGTGTGTCACTACTCACAGAAACACATGCTCCATGGTGGTGGTATGAACCAAGCGCGAGTTCCCGCATCTTCCAAGCTCAACACTGCACTAAACTCCCAAACAAAACAACGAAACAAAACGAAACTAAAAGAAAGAAAAACAAAACAAAGAAAAACAGTTGGGTTACCTCCCAACAAGTGCTTAATTTAACGTCTAGAGCTCGACGATACCTCAAAAACTCATGGAGGTCGGAAACAGCACTCTAACCATTGGAAAGCTTTTCTACTCTTGGGTGCCCTCTCCACCAAAACACTTCTCTTGGCTCGGACATCCTCCACAAGCATTGCCCCCTTCTCATTCTTGTTCCGAAAAATCCGGAATTTCACTTTCTTCTTCTTGGGGGTATGGGTTTTCAAAGACCCCCCATCATACTCCAAAAACATACACTTCTCAAAAGTCAGAACTTCTTTTGGTTTTGGAGTTTTTTTCTTGGTTTCAAGCTTGGGGAGTTCATTCTTCTCAACCTCTTCATCCTCCAAATTTGCTAGAAAACTGTCAGCCAAATTAATCTCTTCATTCTGGGGAACTTCCTTTGGTGGAGGTTTCTGTGTGATACACTCCTCCAAAGGATCATCTACAGCTGCAGGAAAAGCTATCAGAGAGTCGATCATGTTGCACTCATCCAGCGGCGGCTCGGCTGGTTTTTTCATAGCATCATAGATAGATAGAGTCAATTTTTCATCATTGACTCTAAATGTGAGATCTCCATCCTGCACATCAATACGAGCACGGCCGGTAGCTAGGAACGGACGTCCTAAGATCAATGGAGTATTCTTGTCCTCCGGCATGTCCAGGACTACGAAATCTGCAGGAAAAATAAACTGCTCCACCTGCACTAGGACATCCTCCACAATTCCCTTGGGATATGTGATGGAACGATCTGCCATCTGCAATGCAATGGAGGTAGGCTTGATATCTCCAATCTCCAACCGGTTGAAAATAGAGAGAGGCATCAAATTGATGCTAGCCCCCAAATCACAAAGAGCACGAGCGAAATTCTGTCCTCCCATCATACAAGCGATGGTAAAGCTGCCAGGATCCTTTTGCTTCAACGGCAGCTTTTTCTGTAGTACTGCACTGCACTCCTCTGATAAATTGATCGTCTCATATTTCCCCAACTTTTTCTTATTGGAAACTGCATCCTTGAGGAACTTAGCATACCCTGGCATATCTCTCAGCGCATCAAGTAATGGAATATTGATTTGTAACTTTGAAAATATCTCCATAAACTTGCCCATCTTCTCATCCAACTTCGGCTTTAGCAAACGCCCTGGAAACGGAGCTACAGGCTTGTACTCCGGTCTAGGGAACGAAGGGGTAGGAACAGGCTCCTTAACAGCAGAAGAGCTCGAATCCTTCTTAGAGGGAGGCGTCTGTTTCGTTGCAAGCTCCTCCAAATCATCATCGTCGTCCTCCACTACTTTGCCTTTTTCCTTGTCATTCTGCAGCTCTGGATGATCCCGCTGCTTTGGATGATTCCGCTGCTCTTCATCCTCAACTGAATTATCAACCACCTGGATGGAATGACATTGCTGATTTTGCTGAGGTTGTTGATATTGGCTCTTCGGATTGAACTGAGTGTTGCTAGGAAATTGGCCTGGCTTGTTCTGCGCAGCTGCTTGGTTGGCCATCTGACCAACTTGAGTCTCCAACATCTGCACTTGCTTGGACAATGCTGAAAAATTATTTCCAATTTGACCCACTTGAGACTCTAAATTGGTCATCCTTGAACTAACAGTTGTCTCCATTCCAGTCATCTTCATTAACATCTGCTGCATCATATCCTCCATTGATACCTTCTTCGGCTCATTTATAACTCCTCCGCTAGACACAGAAAATCCAGGTGGAGGCTGCAAAGCATTGTTCGGATTGCCGTAAGAAAGGTTAGGATGCGAGCGTGCTCCTGACTGGAACTGCTGCTGACCCTGCTGAAATTGTTGACCTCTGCCATACATTCCTGGCTGTCCTCGCTGGAAATTCTCATAATTTCTGCCATTCACATTATTGACATCTTCCATTCCTGACGGGTCTATCACAGCTTGCTCATGACGTCCAACATTCAACTCACCAATTTTTGTAGTCAGCTCTGCCAGCTGTGTAGCCATCGCTGCCTGTTGAGTAACCATTGCTGCCATAGGATCAGAACTTGACGCAGCTGCAACCTTCTTCAATTGTACTCGCTCAGATGGCCATTGGTAGCTTGTAGAAGCCATGCTATCAATAATGCTCCATGCTTCAGAACTGCTTTTCTGCAATAGAGAGCCACCTGCAGCTGTATCCATGTGCATCCTTGTACGCTCCCCGCAGGCATTGTAGAACATTATCACGAGTGTCCCTTCATCAAATCCATGGCTTGGGCACTTTCTGAGCTTCTCCTGATACCGCTCCCAAGTCTCCGCTAGCTTTTCTCCATCGTACTGTTGAAACTGCACGATGTCCATCTTCAACTTCAACGTAAGGCCAGGCGGATGAAACTTGCGTAGGAATGCATGAGCCAAATTCTCCCACACGATATTCTCTCCCAGCTGCAGCGTATGATACCACGACTTCGCCTTATCCCGCAGTGAGAAGGGAAAAAGACGAAGACGGATAATGTCATCTGGGACACCATTCATCTTTACCGTGCTACACAGCTCCAGGAAATGCGCCAGGTGCGCATTAGGGTCTTCATTCGCTTGTCCACCATATTGGCTCTGTTGGACCATCGTGATCAAACCCGTTTTCAGCTCAAAGTTGTTAACGTTCACTCGTGGAGGCTCCTGATACACATACTGCGGAATGAACGCTTCATTTATGGCTGGTTGTTTCTGAGCCTCTTTAGCAGCTTGAGCGTCCAACAGCTGTTGCAGCTGCTCCTGTAGAGCACGAATTTGTTCATTAGTAGCCATCGTATGCAGTGCCTGAAAAAAAAAACGAGAATTAGAAAAAAAATAAAAATAAAAAGAAACAGTAAACGCCTGAAGTACTACTAAGTCCTATCGGAAATATTAAAGTAACTTCTTATCAGTCCCCGGCAACGGCGCCAAAAAAAGTTGATCACTAAATTATTAGCAACAAATTACCGCAACTAACACGGTGCAATTGTAGCACAAACTGGTAACCAAGTATCGTATCCACAGGGACTGACACAACGAAACTACTCTAGCTATCTCCTAAACAGACTAAAACAGTAGACAGGCAAACGAAAGTAGAGATTGATTTACTTAAACTAAAACGCAATTAACGATAAATAAAAGTATGTAGACGAATTCAAATATGAAAGACAACTGATCCTAGGGCAGTAAATTCATTAACTAAATCTATGCAATAAATCTATTAATCCTATATACCAGTTTAATCCAGCTATGATGAGAGATCACACAACTATTCACAAGCTTCTCTAACGAACACCTATGAAAGTAGATTAATTTACCCCCCTTCACATTCAAGACTCCAAGGAATAAATTAACTCCCAAGCGTACACAAAGAATAGCTCCCTATAGCTTCACCTATCGCATTCAAGACTCAAGGCTAACACTATATCATGCATTCCTGAATCGGCTGAACAATTATCGCATTCAAGACTCAAACTGAACTGCTAGACATGTAAATTATTGGCCAAATAATTCACAAGAAATTAAGCACCAGGAATCATGAATCATAAACTGGAAGGCACAAAGGTATTAACAAATAAATCACATAAATTCAATCAACTATTTACAAACCCTAGAATCAGCTAAAGGAAATTAGCCAAACATAGCAAAATAAAACTTAAACATAATTAAAAAGAAAGCAATAATAAAAACTGAATTAAATAAAAATTGAATTAAAAACGATTGTAGCGACTTGAATCTTCAATCTTGATCCAAGCCTTTAAAACTGGAAAGCTAAAATATTCTAAAGCTATAAAACTGTAAAATAAATGTTTGGAACTGAAAAACTAAAGCTGGGAACCATGAATAGGTGCAAGGAAGACCTATATAAAGTGTCAGGGTAAAACTACAGAGTTTGAGCTCGAAAAGACTTCAAAAAACGAGAAAAAACGCGGAAGAAACGAAACACGCGCCCCGTTCGGCGACCCGTTCGGCGATCGCCGTCTGGGTCGCCGAAAATCAGCCTTTTTACTCTAAGATTCGGCGATCGCCGAATTTTCCACCGGAGGCCAAAATTGAAACAGGGAATTCGGCGACCTGGCCGGCGGTCGCCGTTTGGGTCGCCGTTTTGCTTCTTTAAAATGCCAAAATTCGGCGGTCGCCGTTTAGGTCGCCGAATTTTGACTGCTGCGCGCGACGTTTTTGTTTCGGCCATAACTTTCTCGTCCGAACTCCGATTTATGATCCGTTTGCGCTCACGAACTCGAATCGAGACGATCTACAACTTCTATTTCAGCACAGTTCTCCAAATTCGAACTCAATAAACTTGAAAAATCCTTCAAAGTTCGAGTAAGAATCATGTTTCACAAGATAAAGCAATTTAAGCACAAAACAATCATTCAACACTCAATTTCCTATAAAATTAACATCATATGAACATTAAAAACCATGGAAATATGAGTGTTATCAATGAGCGGTGTGGAATAAGGGACGACGGACGTCCGGGCTAGCGGGGCGATCGGATCCCTAGAGTGTTGTGAGCGTGGAGGCGGAACAGAAGAGCGGAGAGAGCACCAGATTGAGAGATTGTGAGTATAAGATTGAATGTCAATGACGGCGTCCCCTGATTGTGTTAGTGAGGTAGTATATATAGGTTATGGGCCTGCGGAGGACGACTAGGGTTAGGGTTTGTTGGAGTATTCCTTGAAACCCTAACGGTTCCGACTTCTTCGGAGTCCACCTGCCGTAACCTTCGTTTGACCTAGTCAGCCATGTTGACTAGGTTTTCGTAAGCTTATACTCCAGTTTGTATATTTTCGTGTTGTAATGTTTACTCTGGTGCTGCTGCCAGAGCGGAGGAATCGCGCCTCTGCCAGAGCAGAGAAATCATGCCGCTGCCGAATTAGAGGGATCGCGCCTCTGCCAGAGGAGAGGGATCATGTCGCTGCCAGAGCAGAGGGATCGCGCCTCTGCCAGAGCAGAGGGATCATGTCGCTGCCAGAGCAGAGGGATCGCGCCTCTGCCAGAGCAGAGGGATCATGTTGCTGCCAGAGCAGAGAGATCGCTCTGGGCAGAGTCAGAGTTGCCCAGGCAGATTCGAGCTGGGCAGTCGGATTTTATCCACTACATATAGTATACTTGTACTAATCTTAGTTTTTTTATTAATGAGAATAAACATTTTGTCGTATAGTTAGCATTATATTTATTTGTTAATTATACTGCAATTTGTCCATATTCTATATAAAAATCATGTGGTGATTGACTATCACAGAAGGTTATATGAATAATCTATTATAAAATAAACTAAGTTCACAGTAAATAGATTTGGGTAATCTATTGGCAATGAATGAAGTATTTAAGTTGTGAAATTTATTTTGTTTTGACTAATTATAGATACTTGTGTGTAAAGCACTTAAATGAATTCGCAATAAGATAAGTACTAAATGACAGACAGAATTTAGAACGAGGTCCTAGGAAATTATTATTTTTTAATTTATGTTAATAATATTATGCATGCAATATTATGTTATGCAATATATATATATATATTTTTTTAAGGAAATGAATAAGTATTGATAGACTTAAATTTAAGTTCTAAAAGACTTATAGTTATTTAAGCCTATTGGGAGCTCTTATCCTAATCCTCATTGGAATCCCTAACTTAGCACATCAACATCTACAAATAAGGAAGATGAGAGAACACAATTCCTACATAATATTGAAGCAAAAATTCCCCTCTCCCCTATAAGCATTAGGGTTCGAAATTTTTATACCATTTTGTGAGGATTTTTAGTGCTCTTTTTTGGGCTATTAGGCTTGTCAGATTGTTGTCCATCCAACATTCAAATCATAGGATGAAATAAGCTAGAAGATTCTCAGGTCGAATAAGTTGTTGCTAAAGTATTCAAAGGCTATTAAACTATATCAAAGCAAAATTCAATATTAGGATTTGTATTATTTCACTTTATTTGGCTGTAGATTTATTTTGTGATAGCTATAAAAAAAAATTAATACACATGTACTCCCTACGTCCCCGAAATAACTTTTTAGGAGGGATGAACACAAGTTTTAATACAAAGTTGTTGAGTGTATTGGAAGTGGTGAAAAAGTGTTATATTTAGTATTGAAAGTTATGAAAATGTATTATAATTAGTATTGAGAGTGATGAATAAGTGAAAATAAGAATAAATAGAGTATTATTAGTGGTAAGGTAGTGTCCCAAAAATTGATAAGAAGTTATTTGGGGAAGACCAAAAAAGAAAGATAAAAAGTTATTTGAAGAATGAAGGGAGTATTTAATTAATCATATTATGAGATCCTTAGCAGAAAAGGAATTCCTCATTCGGGTTCCATCAATGCATATGCACTATACTTATGCTTAAATTTAAGATGCAAATCTCAACGAGAAAACCTTGAAAGTTACCTACGCCTGTATGGAAATACGTATATTTAAATTGATCGAGAATAGTACTTCTACAACAAGAATTAGAGTTTTTTCTTTTTTCTCTCTGAACCTTTGTCGTCCCTGGGTTTAGGAGAGGTGCCCTCTTCCTTTCGGTGGAAGCTGTCTTCATCTTTTGGATTGGTGTCTTTTACTCCTTTTCTTTTCTTCCCAACCCTCACCCCTTGGATCATGGATCCAGATGAAATCTCAAAACGCATCAGCGAACTTCGGCTCTCAGCGGATACACTCCCGAAACCAGTAACCATTTCAGCCATGGAGGCCTCCCGTGGACAATCAAGGATATCAAAACTGATTATGGGGAAAATCTTCTCAGAACGCGCTATAAACCGTGAGTCTCTCAGGGAGAATCTTCCCAGTCTTCTCAAACCCAGAGGAGCTATGGAAGTGGAACTGGTGGGGCGCAACATCTTCGCGATTTCTCTCGACCTCGAGGCGGATAGAGACCGGATCCTGGCAGATGGCCCCTGGCATTTTTTCAACGAGCTTATGCTCCTCCAAAAGGCGGAGGCCACAGATACAGCAGCCACCATGAAGTTCGACTCTTTCACCTGCTGGATCCAGCTTCACAACATGCCCATTGTGTATATGGAGCCCAACGTTATCAGGTCAGTCGGCGAACAGGTTGGCGAGGTTCTGGAAATCGATGACAACCGAGGCAGTACATATATTGGACGTTATGCCAGGGTCAAGATCAGGCGGCCCATCTCGAAACCGCTGGTTAAGGGAGTTCCATTACAGATCGAGGGGAGAAAGGAGGCCACGATTGTTCTGATCCTTTACGAGAAACTCCCGGAGCACTTCTGTTTTGCCTGCGGTAAGCTGGGTCATTTCCTCAAGGAATGCAAGGAAGATGAACAGTCAAAGACTAACCCTAGCTTTGGCCTGTGGCTCAAGGCAGGAAGGGGAATCGACTACCGCCGCAATACACACCCACGCCAGCCCTCGAAACCCACAATCACCGCCCATGCCTCGAAACCCTCAAAATATCCCTGCGACACGCCTCCCATGCACGCTGTTAACCAAGGAACTTTGATTATCCGCCCAAATCCCAAAGGGCCCCACCCCCCTCCATGCGGGACCAGCAATTCTCCACCAATGGGGAATGAAACAACTCCTCGTCTACCACCCCCTATCCCCGGGATGACGGAACCCACCACAGAGGACATGGTTGGGCATGACTCCTGCGAAATGCAGATCGAGACACCTCTCCTCACATACGCGACAGGTGAAGAAGCAGCATACACTACATCTGAGGAAGAGGGGCGGGCGCAGGTGAAAGAAAAACAGGAGCACCACACACCCAAGGAACCATTCAAACCATCTCTCTTGGGGGTGGACTCGCCGCGAGAAGCCCCTCCGACGACAAGAGAAAGCAAAACTGAACGACTACCTATCAACCACAAGAAGGAATCCCGCAAAAGCATGAAGATGTCACCGGCCAAGTCAAAACTCAACCCGGTGGGCAGAGGTTGGAAACGCCAAGCACGTAACTCGGGGACCAACAAATCAACGGCCATCGGAGATGGAAGCGACGAGCCCAGAGAAGCACCGAAAAAGAGAAGTTTGGCAGGAGGAGAACAGGCTATGAAGAAATTCAAATCTGTGACTGTGACCGATGCAGAGACGAAGGAAATTCATGACTCCCTAACGGCGGCGGCTGCCGAGCAGCCCCGCCGATCGCCATGAATTGCATCGTTTGGAATGCGAGAGGGTTGGGGAGCTCTCGCGCATTCCACGAGCTACGCCGGTTAGTCACCGGCTCCTCCCCACAAATCCTCTTCATTTGTGAATCTAAAGTTTCGCTTTCTAAATGTCGTTGGTGGCGCTTCCTGCTTAATTTTGATGGCCAATTTGTTGTTGATTCTAAAGGAGCTTGTGGTGGTCTCATTCTTTTCTGGAAAGATCCTTGTTCTGTTTCTGTTAATAGCTTTTCTCCAGGTCATATTGATTGTGTGATCAACCTCAATGACATTGTCTGGCGATTCACCGGATTTTATGGCAACCCGAAGACTCACAAACGGGGACATTCGTGGGAGTTGCTTAAACGCTTGGCGTGTTCAGGCAACATGGACCTTCCGTGGATTATTGGAGGAGACTTCAACGAGATTTCCAGTCGGAACGAAGGCTGTGGCAGATGCAAAAGATCGTGGCCTCTCATGAGAGATTTTAATAGAGCGCTCCAGTTTTGCTGGGTCAAGTCTCTATCAAGCGATACCCCCTTTACTTGGTACAACCAACGCAAAGGTGACGAGGCCAGATTTTTGAGGCTTGATCGATATGTGGCCAATAGAATGGTGGAGGATATCTTTGACCTGTCGGTTGTACAAGGTCTCGACCCTCACGGTTCTGACCACATCCCCCTCCTTCTCAGAATGACGGTGAAAAATGAGGAAAAGACGCAACGAGGAGGCTTTAAACGATTCCATTTCGAGCAAAAGTGGTTCCTTGAGAAAACCTTCGCGGCAGATTTAATGACAACATGGAGCAATGAGTTCAAGCGACCTCTGCATGACCGACTGACAGCATGCAGCGAGTTTCCCGACCGTTGGTCCGCCGGTAGACTCGAGAACCCAACCAGGCAACTTGAGGATCTTAGGAAAAAGCGTCTGAACCTTCTCAAGCACAGCAGGAACTCGTCCTCCCTCAAAGACGATTTAATTGATATCGACAAAGAGATCGAAAAACTTTCAGAGGCGGAAGAAATGCACTGGAAACAAAGATCCCGAGCAAACTGGCTCGGGCTTGGCGACAGAAACTTGAAATATTTCCATGCATTCGCCAGCAAACGGCAGAAGAAGAACACAATTAGTTGCCTGATCGACCACAATGGTAGAGAGTTTAAAAAGGAGAACGAGATGGCTGCCATCATCCAGAATTATTTCGAGGATCTCTTCACAACAACTGGGGCCGACCAGACACTGATTGATAAGGTCACTCACAGCTGTAATCGGTTTCTCGGTGAATCTTCTATTAGTGAGCTCGACCGTCCATTTTCTAGGGAGGAGGTCCGTAAAGCGGTCTTCCAAATGTACTCTCACAAGGCCCCGGGACCCGATGGCTTTCCACCACTTTTCTTCCAACGGTTTTGGGGCGAGATTGGCCCGGAGGTGACTCAGGAGGTCCTCCAGGTGCTGAATGGAGGGGCAAGTGTGAAGCCTTGGAACCATACTCTGATCGTACTTATTCCTAAAATCAAGAAGGCCAGACAGGTCAAGGATTTTAGACCCATCAGCTTGTGCAATACTTCTTATAAAATCGTGGCTAAGGTCCTGGCCAACCGCATCCGAACTATTCTGAACTCGGTGATCGACGACTCTCAAAGTGCCTTCATCCCGGGCCGGCTTATCACCGATAATATCATTCTTGGCTACGAGTGTATGCACTGGATTAGGGGAAAGAAGAATGGGAAAGATGGTTTTGCGGCCGTTAAGCTGGACATGAGCAAAGCGTACGACAGGGTCGAGTGGCGGTTTCTGAGGGCGATGATGGTGGTCTTACGGTTCCCTCTCCCCATTATCAACCTGGTCATGCAATGCATTTCCACAGCCTCCTTCTCTTTTGTCGTCAACCGCAGAGTCTACGGCCACCTCACCCCATCCAGAGGCCTAAGACAGGGATGCCCCCTCTCTCCTTTCCTCTTTGTTATTTGCGGCCAAGGATTTTCCTCTCTCATGAGAAGCTACGAGAATCAAGGGCTCTTCAGTGGCATCAAGTTGGCCCGTCATTGCCCCTCCATTACTAATCTTTTCTTTGCAGATGATAGCTTGATTTTCCTCAAGGCATCTAAGGAGACAGCTGAGAGCTTCAAGGAAATTCTGGAGCTGTACGGAAGAGCATCGGGACAAGTTATTAACTTCGACAAATCGGCTATCTCATTTAGCCCCAATACGAGAGAGGCGGACATTGAGCAGGTCACCACAACCTTGGGCATCAAAGAAACAGGAGGCCACTCTCTCTACCTCGGCCTACCCACTTTTGTTGTCAGGAAGAAGACGCTGCAGTTTGACTATCTCCGGGATCGTGTCTACAAGAAAATCTCTACGTGGGATCACAGGTTATTCTCCTTAGGCGGTAAAGAGGTTCTCATTAAGTCGGTCCTCCAATCGATCCCGACATATGCCATGTCCTGCTTTCGCCTCCCAACAGGCCTATGCTATGATATTGAAAAATGTTGCGCGAACTTCTGGTGGGGAGACACCGAACAGCAGCGCCACCTTCATTGGACTAGATGGAAAAACCTTTGCGCACCTAAATCAAGAGGAGGACTCGGGTTCAGGAATCTTATCCCCTTCAACCAAGCACTCTTGGCGAAACAGGCCTGGCGCATCCTCAAGAACCCGGACTCTCTTCTCGCACGTGTTCTTAGGCAGCGGTACTTCAGAGAGAGTGACTTCTTGTCGACCAAGGTCTCGTGCAATTCTTCATATACGTGGCGCTCCATCTGTTGGGGCCGCGATCTGCTAGTGAGGGGAATTCGATGGAAAGTGGGTAATGGTCGAAATATCAAAGCTTTTCTCGACCGTTGGATTCCGGGGCACGATATTTGGGACAAACCTCCACACCTTGCTGACTCCAAAGACTTATCGGTGGCACACTTCATTGGGAGCGATAATTCGTGGGACAAAGGCAAGCTTGAGGCCTTCTTTCCTCATTTCGTCTGCGATGACATTTCTTCTATTAAGCTGTCAAATGAGAAGAGAGAGGACTCATGCTATTGGTCGTTTGATGAACGAGGCAGATACGGGGTCAAATCTGGCTATCTTTTTGCTATTGGTTTCTATGAGCCTCCACCTTCGGTCTCCACCCTCCGGTGTAGCACATGGTGGAAGCGTTTCTGGGCCCTTCAGATTCCCCCTAAAGTCAAACATTTTGCATGGAAGGCCACCCACAACTTTCTAGCCGTGGACGGTAATCTCGCGAGACACCACGTTCCAATTTCAGGTATCTGCCACTGGTGTAAGGGCGATTGGGGCACGACTACTCACTGCCTTTTGTGGTGCTCCAAAGTCAGACTTTTCTGGCAGCCTTTGGAGTGTTGGAAGAATCTCAAAAAACTCCAGCACCTCTCTTTGGAGGAGCTTTGTCTGGTTGTTGACGATCTTTGGGGAATTGAAGGTTTGGAAGTTTGGTGCATGAGGTTGTGGCTGGTGTGGCGTCATCTCTGCGATATTAAGCACAATTCCCCGCCGAAAGAAGTGCATCTGGATTTAGTTCAAGGGGACCGACTCCTGGCCTCTTATAAGAAGGCTAGGCGCAAAGCTCTTATCGAGAACCAAGCTCTCCCCCCAGAGGGTTCTCCCCAGTGGTTCCCTCCTCCGGGCGAGGTCCTTAGGCTGGACGTGGATGTCGCCCATGGCGAGGATGGACGAAAGGTGGGAGTGGGGTTCGTGCTCCGGAACTCCTCTGGCTCGATTGTCGCCGCCGGCTGCCAGCCAATTGGATTCACCGAGACCGTCCTTCTTGGAGAGCTCCATGCTATGTTGATTGCTATTGGATTTTGTTTGGAGCATGACTTTGGCCCGGTTGTTCTTTACTCCGACTCGCTTCTGGCTATCCATCTCCTTCAGGATTCGCACCACGGTTCAGACTCTCTTTGCGATGACTTGTGGGAGGCGTTTCAGCATGCTCGACGCCACATCGTCTTGGAATTTTTCCATGCTAGACGGGAAGCAAATAGAGTAGCGCATGAGCTCGCTCGTTTCTCCTTTTCTTGTCAAGATGTAATGATCTGGAAGTCGGATTTTCCAATTTGGCTTCGAGATATTGCTCAGCTTGATTTGAAGTAATGCAATGAAGTTTTCCTTTTCAAAAAAAAAAAAAAGTACTTCTACAACAAAATGTGTGAGATGTGCTTCAACGATATTATGAAAAAGATATACGCATCAAAAAGTCTCGGCTTATCATCAACAAGGATTTTAATATCGAATCAAAATTTTATAACTTTTCCAATAGAAATGTAAACATATATTTTCAAAATTGAATTTGTATATATTTGTGTGCAATTTAATTTGGACTGAAAGCATGGATTGCTACCATTGACATTCTCTGTTTCAATTTTAGTGTTCCATCTTTGATATTTTTCGTTTCTCTTATTGAATTCAAATATGTTCTGATTTAGTGTAATGTTACAATTATTATCTAAAATTTATTAATTCAATTGAAATTTATAGTTATTTTTATTTTTAAATATTTTTAGTCAAGAAATTATCATTTGGGTTTTATCAATTCTAATTTGCTATAATATATCAATTACTAGTATTTATGAAATTTATAATTATTAAAATGCGATTATATATTTATAATTAGTATTTATGAAATTTATAAAATTAATAGTATAATATTGAAAACTTTGGGTCAGGAATTTTGTCTAGACTATAGAGACATCCTGAAATTAGATCTGATCTATAAATTCCTTCGTAAAAATTTTATATTTTCACTTGTTACCGCGAAAGGTGGATAGAATAAGATTTTTAAATAAAGATGTGCAGTTTAATAATACAAAAATAGTACTCCCAAATAAGAAAGTGTGTGGGTGTGCAAAGCATAATTGGTTATTGTCAGAGAATGCATGCTTATATGGTTGCATTGCACAACCCGTGACTATATTCTATCTCACCAAATTCCCTCCACTAATCGCCTTGGCCCATTCACGGGCTAATGTTTATTCAGTGGGGGTTCATTCTACTATGTACTATCAATTAAGTTGTTATAAATATATTATAATTTTTTTAAAATATATACTCCCTTCACCCACGAAATTTATGCCATATTATTTTTTATACAAATTTTAATAAAATGTGAACGAAATTAATGGTGGAGTAAGAGTCTCACTTTAAATGTAAGTGAAGTGTGTGGACCTTATTACTAAGAATGAATGTGACATATTTTTTGTGGACAAACGAAAAAAAATATCGTGTCATAAATTTTGTGGACGAAGAGAGTATAATATTGATCCCAAAATCGTGACGTAAAGCCACTCGATTCATTACTAGTTTTGCTTACATGGTTAGGGCGGAGCTAGACCCTTTTAAAGATAAGGGCACAAAAAATTTGTCCTCTCTTTCAAAATTTAAATAGGCCAAAAATTAATTTTTGGATTATTAGTCACTAAATACAAAAAAAATTTCAACCTTTTGAAATTTAATATCACATTTATTTTCTTCCTATAAATACATGAACTTAGTGTTTTTTTTTTCACCGGCAAAGAAAAACTCTAATTTACAGTTGACGTAGAGGCCGAAATATATGACGTAGATTACGGAATATGCACTTGAATAGAATAGTTGTATTCATTATTTTAATTGAAGAGTGAATGATATGGTATTCTACCTTCACGTCAATGTAAATTAGAGTTTTTTTTTTTTGTCGATGTCAAAAATCAGAAAAAATGCTAAGTTTATGTATTTGTGGGCAAAAAATAAAAGTCATGTTAAATTTCAGAAAATTGAAAAAAATTTGTGTATTTACATGCTAATAACCATTAATTTTTTTACTATTGTACATACACATATAGAAATATATTAAGTATAGTGTAGCTGCACTAGTGTACATGGTGATAAGGTGTGTACATAAATTAAACTATTAAGGTGTCGAATTCAACAAAATAACTACACTTAATCTAATATAATCTTTGTATATATAATAAGTTTTTATTTTTAAAGAAATTGTGAAATTGACATTTAACTCAATTTGAAAATGATTTTAAACTTAGAATTGCATTTTTAATATATTAAAAATTCTAGATATATACGATCTTGTGAATGCTTTATATACTTTGCAAATAGATTTATCCTGTTAATATAATGGTAATTTATAATATATATTTGCAGAACTCATTTAAGTTCAATTAATTACTTTCGAGTAATGAGACATGTATATTGCAGAACTCGAGTAATGGTAATTTATAATATATATTAGGCTCAAAAAGCACAAGCTTTTTGTCCCCCACGCCAAACTTTGGCAGCACGCCGATCCAGGTCCGGCCTTCGCTTCACGCCTCCAGGCCCTCCGGCGACCGGTGACCAGCGACCTGCACAGTGCGGCCGAGAGCACGCCGCGACTCCAGGTCTGCCGCTTGCCGATCCAGACAAGAGAGAAATATATGGGATTTGGAACGAGAGCAAGAGAGTGAAGAAAAGCTGGCAGCACGCAGCGACTTTGGCAGCACGCCGAGTTGGACGGCTCCACCGCTTCTCCAGCTCCCCACCGCTTCTCCGGCCGGCCGCGCTCCAGGACGGTCTCTCATCTACTCGGATTCTCGATCCGGTGGACGGCGCTGATAGCACGACGGGCCTGCCGATCCCGAGGGCTCTCACCGCGAGGGCTCTTCTCCGATCCAGACTCCAGACTCTCCTCCGTCGAGGGCTCTTCACCGATCCAGACTCCAGACTCTCCCACCACGAGGGCTCTTCTCCGGCCGGCCGCGAATCCAGACTCTCCACCGGCGCTCCTGCCGGTGATGGATTCGAGTTCGCCGGAAGTCCATCGTGACAAGGGGGGCCTCAATCTTCCCCTGGTCTCTTCTAATTTTGACAGGTCTCGATCTAATTCCCCTGCCAATGTTCCGTCTCAGCACCCGCCTCTCGTAAAGTCGGGTTATTCTTCCGGCGCAGTGGCTGTTGGGCAGCGCTCGTCGGGTTTTTCACCGGCGCAGAGTTTGATCGGTGAGCCTCACCAGGCCATCCCTGGTTTGATACAGCCGCTGCCGACTTCAGTAGCGCAGGTGCCGGGTTCTGCTCCGGCTGTTTCTTTCGCTGCCAAAGTAGCTGATAAAGTCCAACCCAAATCGCTTAAGAAGCCGGATGTTGCAGCATATGGCCTCCGAGGCCTTCAAATACAGCGACAAGGAGAGGTTGTCACCCTTTCAGTGCCCAAATCGGAATATCAAACAAAGTTGGAAGAGTTTCAATTTGCACTAATCGGTAGACTTATCCAACGTAAAGGGGACAAGCCACGCACGTTCGCCGACCTCTCTCATGAACTTCGAACCATATGGCAGTGCGCCGACTGTCAACTGGTGCCCATGGCTAAGGGATTCTTCGTTGTTAAATTTTTGACGATGGAAGCGAAAAAGAAAGCTAAGGGGAGTTCTTTTCTCCAACTGTCAATCGGCCACGTACGCTTCCGTGAATGGACTAGGTATTTCGATCCGTATAAGGAAGTGTCGTCTCTGGCTCAGGTATGGGTTCGGATATATTATCTCCCTGTGGAGTTATGGACTCCGGTGATTATTGCTGGTATAGGTCGTGTGCTTGGTCATCCTATGCGAATTGATAATGCCTCCGCAACTGGTCATGTGGGACACTTTGCGCGGGTTTTGGTGGAACTTGACATGGCTTTGCCTATTCTCAACTCGATGTACATTGATGACGGCGATAGATCGTTCTACATTGAGTTTGGTTTTGAATCTATGCCCCTTTTTTGCTCGCGTTGTAAACTTACAGGTCATTCAACGGATAAATGCCGGAGAGCTGAGAGAGCCACGAGCAAGCAAAAGATCACTGAGCCTCCTGTTGTGGTTGTGAAGAATCTTGATAAGGAAGAGGGTCCGACTTCTGCATGGCAGCCCAAAGTTGATATTCTTAAACCTCTATCAGGTCCTGATCTTCTAGACGCGGCACCTTTTAAGAAAAATGATCTCCCTCTGGCGGGGGATGCTAACCGATATCAAGCGCTAGATGAGGATGAGGAAGAGGAAGTGGAGGAGACTATCATTGCGGACTCCAATTATGAAGCAGAGCCTTTACATGAGGAAGAAAATGTTGGGTCGCCTCACACGGACAAGGCTAGTGATAAGGAGGGCTCGAATGTAGAGGGAACTTTGGAGTTGGATTTTGGAACGAATAGTGGAGCTGTGGCAGAGCAACAACCGGTAGTTGGGGCAGAAGATTCAGCGAGCCAGCGGGTTAATTCGCCGATTAAGGAAGTTGATTTTGATAATAAATCCATTTCTTCTCCGGATGACATGGCGAGTCGTATTATTAGGTTAGAGGAGCAAGTTAATCAGGGGATGCAGTTGCTCTCAGAGCAGAAGCGCGGACGTGGTCGTCCAAAGGGCTCGGTAAAGGGACGAGACCCTATACATGCAATTCCAGAAGGTTGTATTAAAAGTCGTCTCAGGAATGCGGAAGAAATGGGTAACAAACCGATGGAGTTTGTGGTTGACGTTACCAATAGGCCTAGTATGATTGCAATGAATAATGTCGTCCATAGGCGTTGGTCGGATGATTTGGATAATGATCCTGACTTTCCTTTTTGAGTTCTTCTCCTTCGCTTTTTAAGTTTTTGTACCATTAGTCTGCATTTTGTGCTTTCAAGGGATGTTTTTTCTTTTTCACTTTATAATAAACCTCAATTTAATAATGTATATTGCAGTGGGGTAAAAGGTGTAGCTATCATTTCATGCGGAAAAAAGATAAGGGAGAAATTCATCTAGTATTAAAAATGGTTGCTGAACACACTCCCTATGGTTTGGCATTGACCCAGTGCAAAGACATGACATTGACCTCTGACGGCCTGAAATCAAATTATTTATTTAAAATTATTTATTTTTAAATTTTAATTATTTGTAGGCATTTAAATTGTGAAGTCATTGAAAATTTTATTATATATCAAGCTCATAAATAGTCTTGTTGTGTTCCTAGTTAATTAGACGTATGACTTTGAGCTATAGGTTATACTTATAAAAATAAAAAAATTTATATTCTCAAGTATTTTTAATATAAGCATGGGCCTAAATAAAATTTATTTGCAACCTTTTATATTGGGCCTTATTTACATTTTGGGCAAAAATTTAATATGGTTTTGCTAGTCTATTTATCATTATATATATTTGCATGTTATAAACTAGAGAGAAGCGAGATGTTATAAACTTTAGAGAAGCGAGAGAATCGATTAGAGAATCAAATGAAGTTCACAATACACACATATTTATAGGTGTTAAACCAAGTGTGAACGTCCGGTGTGAACGTTCACACACGTCCGGTGTGAACGTCCGGTGTGAACGGAGGACAGTCAACTCCGGTGGCTTGAAGATGTCAAGTGTTATTCTCCCTCTAGGTTTCTTGGTCAACACACATAAGATATATCTAGAAGATATATTTACAACACTTCCCCTTGATTGACCAATCCCTAAAATAAAAGATGTTGCCTCATTAAAACCTTGCTAGGAAAACCCAATGGGACAAAACCTAGTCGAAGGAAAAAGAGTACAACTGCTTCCCCTGAACTTGAAATCATTGAATATCTTTGAGTCGACGCATGCCGATCTCGTGTACCAACTTTCTGAATGTCGATGCTGGTAATGCCTTGGTGAATAAGTCCGCCAGATTTTCACTTGAGCGAATTTGTTGCACGTCGATATCGCCACCCTTTTGAAGGTCGTGTGTGTAGAAGAATTTTGGAGAAATATGCTTCGTCCTATCTCCTTTGATGTATCCTTCCTTGAGTTGCGCGATGCAAGCAGCATTATCTTCATATAAAACAGTTGGTTTGGCCTTTGATAAAGCTAACCCGCATGACTCTTGGATATGACTCGTCACATTTCTCAACCATACACATTCTCGACTTGTTTCGTGGATTGCAATGATTTCAGAATGATTTGAGGATGTTGCAGTCAATGTTTGTTTCACAGACTTCCATGATATAGCAGTTCCACCATATGTGAAAATATATCCAGTTTGTGACTTAGCTTCATGTGGATCGGATAAAAATCCTGCATCCGAATACCCCACTAGAGTATTATCAGAATTTTCTTGATAATATAATCCAAGGTCAATGGTACCCTTTAGATAACGTAGAATGTGCTTAACACCATTCCAATGTCTCAAAGTGGGTGCAGAGCTAAATCTTGCTAGAAGATTAACAGAAAAAGCTATATCTGGTCTAGTATTATTAGCCAGATAAGTCAATGCTCCAATTGCACTTAGATATGGTACTTCAGGACCAAGTATCATTTCACCCTCTTCAATTAGTCGAAATGGATCTTTCTTAGTATCAAGAGATCTAACGACCATTGGTGATGCTAATGGATGTGCATTATCCATATAGAAGCGTTTTAACACTTTTTCTGTATATGTGGATTGATGGATAAACGTTCCTCCACGGATACGTTCCATTTGCAAACCAAGACAAAACTTTGTCTTTCCCAAATCTTTCATCTCAAATTCTTTCTTCAAATATTCAGCAGTTTTATTTAGCTCTTCAGGAGTCCCAATTAAATTTAAATCATCAACATAAACTGCTATGATTGCAAATCCACTTTCGGTTTTCTTAATGAAAACACAAGGGCATATTTCATCATTCTTGTATCCTTCTTTCAAAAGATACTCGCTCAGTCTATTGTACCACATACGACCAGACTGTTTCAACCCATACAACGATTTTTGCAGTTTAATTGAATACATGCTTTTGGGTTTTGACTGAAATCCTTCAGGCATTTTAAATCCTTCAGGAATTTTCATATATATGTCAGTATCTAATGACCCATATAGATAAGCAGTCACTACATCCATAAGGCGCATATCAAGCCTTTGTGACACAGCCAGACTAATCAAAAATCTAAAAGTAATAGCGTCCATTACTGGAGAGTATGTTTCCTCATAATCAATTCCTGGTTTTTGTGAGAAACCTTGTGCTACGAGTCTTGCTCTATATTTCGTAACTTCATTTTTCTCGTTTCTCTTTCTAACAAAAATCCATCTATATCCAACAGGGATTTTAGATTCCGGAGTTAAGGCTATAGGCCCAAATACTTTCCGGTTATCACAGGAATTTAATTCCCTTTCTATAGCTTCTTTCCACTTTGGCCAATCAAGTCTCTGTTTGCATTGTGCAACAGATTTTGGTTCAGGATCCTCATTTAAAACTTGAAGAGCTATATGAAAGGCAAATATATCATCAACGATGATATTTTCTCTCTCTAGTATCTGATTTGAATGTAAATAATTTATTGAGATCTCATGATTTTCAGATACTTGTAATTCTTCAGGAATTACATCACTTTCATTTGATTGATTAGTCGTTTTCGTCATTGTTTGGTTTCCATCTTGCCCCTTTCTTCTTCTAGGCATAGAATCTTTGGAACCAACTGGTCGACCACGTTTTTGACGAATTTTGGACTCATTTGCTGCCAAAGCTATTTGTCCTTCAGGGACATCAATTTTAGCTGGAGTATTTGCAGCATGTATGTGAGATTGTGTCACTTTTCTTGTATCTACAAAAGCATCAGGAATTTGATTTGCAATCTTTTGCAAATGAATGATCTTTTCAATTTCTTGTTCACATTGATTTGTTCTAGAATCAAAATGTGATAAGTTTTTCTCATTCCAAGAGATTTCCTTGTGCTTTTCTGGATGTAGATTTATTCCTCCTAATGTTGGAAATGTCATTTCATCAAAATGACAATCTGCAAAACGTGCAGTAAATAAATCACCTGTTAAAGGTTCTAGATACCTTATAATCGATGGTGAATCAAATCCAACATATATCCCAAGTCTTCGTTGGGGACCCATTTTTGTTCGTTGTGGGGGTGCAATTGGGACTTGAACCGCGCAACCAAAAGTTCGTAAGTGAGAAACATCGGGTTCTCGGCCAAAGATAATTTGCATTGGGGAGTATTCATGATTAGCTGATGGCCTTAGTCGAACTAATGTTGCAGCATGTAATATGGCATGACCCCAAGCAGTAGTTGGGAGTTTTGATTTCATAAGTAATGGTCTAGCAATAATTTGAAGACGTTTAATAAATGATTCCGCTAAACCATTTTGAGTATGGACATGAGCTACTGGATGTTCAATCTCAATTCCAATAGCCATACAATAGTTATCAAATGCCTGAGATGTAAACTCACCAGCATTATCAAGACGAATTCTTTTAATTGAATTGTCTGGGAATTGAGCTCTTAATTTTATGATTTGAGCAAGTAGTCTAGCAAATGCTGCATTTCTAGTAGAAAGCAAGCATACATGTGACCATCTAGAAGAAGCATCAATCAATACCATAAAGTATCGAAAAGGTCCACAAGGTGGATGTATAGGTCCACAAATGTCTCCCTGAATTCTTTCTAGGAAAGATGGAGATTCAGTATTAACCTTCGTATATGAAGGTCTAATAACTAACTTGCCTTGCGCACAAGCATCACATGGGAATTCCTTTGTAGAAAGAATCTTTTGATTCTTTATGTTGTGCCCATATGAATTATTGATTATTCGGCGCATCATAGTCGCTCCAGGATGTCCAAACCTATCATGCCAAAGCTTAAAGCTTTTTGTATCATTGAACTTTATGTTCATGACATGGTTTGTCTCAATTGCTTTTATGAATGTGTAATACATTCCAGAAGGTAGTGTTGCTAATTTTTCTTTTGTCAGCTTATAGCCTGAAACAAAAGAATTTATGTAAAGATATTCATTGCTACCTTCTGCAATTGTCTCTATGTGGTATCCATTATTGCGGATATCCTTGAAACTTAGTAAGTTCCTTTTAGACTTACTAGAGTACAGGGCATTTTTAATATCTAATTTAGTATCATTTGGCAAAATGATACAAGCTCTTCCGGAGCCTTCAATGATGTTTGATGCACCTGATATTGTGTTGACATTATCATTGGCTAATGTCAACTTAAGGAAATAATTCTTCTTTTGAAGAATAGTGTGTGTGGTGGCACTATCGGCAAGACAAATATCACAAGATTCCATTTGATTTTCTGAGATATTTTGGAAAAAAAAAATCAATTATTATTGAGTAAGCATTTGATTTTTATTATTGTAATAAAAAAAATAAAAACAACATCTTGAAATTAAAAATAAGCAATGTCATCTTAACAACTAGAAAAGAAAAAAAAAATTAAAATTAAGGACTAAACAGTGTCCATATTATTATCTTCAAGCACACCACCACCGATCAATTGATCTATATTATCTCCTTTTGGGTCATCAAAGAAGTCGGAGACATCTAAATGAGTAGTATCAATTGGACCGTCAAAGTCAACATTATTGGACTCCTTCTTGCCTTTTCCCTTGATTGAATCTTGATATAGATCTGCAAGGTGTTTTGCTGTTCGGCAAGTACGTGCCCAATGTCCTGTCATACCACACCTTTGGCATTCACCTTCCTTTTTGTATGAATTGTGCTCGTTGGATGCTTTATGCTTTTTGTTGCTAAAGGTTGCATCATGTGGTTTACCGCGTCCACGACCACGACCATATCCACGTCCACGTCCACGCCCACGTCCACGTTGGTTCCCACGACCACGTCCATTATCATGGTTGAAAGTTGCATTGGCTTCAGGTAATGCAGCGGAATCGGTGGGGCGGAGTGCGTGATTTTTCAAGAGCAATTCATTATTTTGCTCGGCAACCAACAAACAAGCTATTAATTCTGAATACTTTTTGAAACCCCGCTCTCTATATTGTTGCTGTAACAGCACATTAGAAGCATGAAAAGTGGAGAATGTTTTCTCAAGCATATCAGTATCACTAATTTTTTTCTCCACAAAGTTTCAATTTAGAAACAATTCTAAATAATTCAGAATTATAAGCACTCACAGACTTAAAGTCTTGCAGTCTTAGATGCATCCACTCGTAACGAGCTTTAGGAAGGACGACAGTCTTTTGATGATCAAACCTGTCTTTGAGGTTCATCCACAATTCTTGTGGATCTTTAACAGTCAGATACTCTGTCTTAAGGTCATCATGAAGGTGATGACGAAGGAATATTAGTGCCTTAGCGCGATCCTGGTCGGACGCTTTGTTTCCTTCTTTGATAGTTTCTCCTAGACCCCTTGAGATCAGGTGAATATCAGCATCAAGAGTCCATGACATGTAATTCTTGCCCGAGATGTCAAGGGCGATGAACTCAAGTTTGGCTATGTTTGCCATCCGTGCAATTCTGCACAAAATAATCAAGGATATATTATCCAAATGTTTAATTTATTTGCTCAGAGAGCTTGTAATATTCTTCAGGAATATTACTTGTGCTACTTTAATAGCATCAATTTAAGATCTTGAATGTAATATTCTTCAGGAATACTACTTGTGCTATTTAAATAGCATTAATTTTCAAGATCATTTTGAAAAGAAAAAAAATTGTATATATATATATATATAGTATATTTCATAATATAACATATCAAATTTCAAAAATAAGAGCATAAGATTTAAATCTCTTTCAACTTCAATAGATTTAAATGTATATATAGATCATCAAAGAACACGAAACAAAATAATAATTTGAAGAAAGAAACAAATAGCAACATGATTCTTTGCCTAAATCCCAAAACATTCATATACGTTGACTAAGTATACCAAATCAATCTAAAAACACATACATAATTACAATGGCTCTCAATTCCCAATTGATTCGTTTTTTTTTTTTTTTAGTAATCAATTCAAATACGTCAATACATGGAATGCAATTTAAACAATAGTATCAACAACAACCAATAAAGAGAAATAGAATTCGAAAATTGGACCTTTTACGATCGAAGGGAGATGATGAGAGAACTAGAACTTTCGTGCTGATAACGTGTTATAAACTAGAGAGAAGCGAGATGTTATAAACTTGAGAGAAGCGAGAGAATCGATTAGAGAATCAAATGAAGTTCACAATACACCCATATTTATAGGTGTTAAACCAAGTGTGAACGTCCGGTGTGAACGTTCACACACGTCCGGTGTGAACGTGTGTGACGGTGTGAACGTCCGGTGTGAACGGAGGACAGTCAACTCCGGTGGCTTGAAGATGTCAAGTGTTATTCTCCCTCTAGGTTTCTTGGTCAACACACATAAGATATATCTAGAAGATATATTTACAACATTGCAATCATTATACATAATATTATCGATCGCACAAGACCCCGAAAAAATAAGGGCTTCAAAATATATAAATCCATAATCCGTATAGGTATTACTAGTAAATAATATTTGCGACCCTTATATTAGTAAATGTGTGTAATATAGCTCAGCTTTTTTTTTTTGTTACCAATAAGAGATGATTTTGTTTAAAGCAATCAAACGTCTGTTTTTTAGTCTGTCTTTTAAACTTTCTAAGGTAGCCCCAAAAAAGGTAGTCTGTTTTCTAAAATTTAACAAGCTTTTCTTATTAACAAAATTTAACAAGCTTCTAAATTTTAGTTTGTTTTTTAAAATTTCTTAGAGCATCCGTGCCCTCCCCCGTTGCCGCACCGTTGGCTCGCGAGCTCGCCCCCCTCCAACGCTCCGGCCTCAAACAGCGAAAGGATTGGGCGCGTGCATAGCACCGTCCAATCAGATAATTTTCGGCCAAATTTAAAAAAAAATTGAAAAAATTCGAAAAGTAGCCGTTGTTGTTTTCCGTATTTTTTTTTTGCCGTTGCAAATTCGGCCGTTTGGCCTTTTTTTTTTTTTACTTTCTTTCTTTCTTCTATAAATTGCTCCTATCTACCTTTCCTTCTCAAATCTTTTTCTTTCTTCATCTTCTTTTCCTACCTTTCTTACAAAATCATGGACGAAGATTGGAGAAAATATTGGAACCAACACCCCCAAATCCATCTCCCGGCAAATCAAATACCTTTCAAACGCAAGGCATTGAAGGAGTCAATTTGAATGTCCGATTTGCGGCAGCCGAGCCCGAGCCCGAGGTGGAGGAGATAGCATCTATGCCGACGACCACCAAACAACAAGGTCACTACAATCCGCCGAAAACGATCTTCATATGTCGTTTGTATCTCGAGCACACAAACGACTCCGTGGTAGGGGTAGACCAAAGTATCTCCACAAGGCCCCAAGGCCAAAAGGCGGCGAAGAGAGACAAAGGAAAAGGCAAGAAGAAGGCCAAGACATCCGACGACAATGCTCAAGCTCTCGGGTACATGGCGAAGATGGTCAAGGTCATGGGACAATTCTCCCAAACTCAACGCGACATCGCCGATAGCATCTTGATGAGTAGGGACACATCTCAAATAAATCCCGACGAGTTGGCGTTTCACTTGGCCAAGGTGGCGGAAATCAAGCAACGCAACAATCTCTCATAGATTTTAGGTTTCTATTTTTATGTTTTTTTTTTAATTTTAAGTAATTTATGACTTTATTAATTGTATTGCAATTTTAGTTTTCAATTAATTAAGGGTTTGATTTTTAATTTAATGAATTTTAAGTTGTTAGATTTAATGTAAATTTTAATTAAAAAATAACAAAAATATCAAATATAAAATGAAAAGATAAATTAGAGAGCTAAGGATGGGCTCTCCCATTGTGGAGAGTTGACTCTTAAATGGTGCGGACCACATTTAAGAGCCCACATTAGCTCTCCATTGTCGATGCTCTTACTTTCATTTTCTCTTTTTAAGTGTTTTTCAATAATTCTCAAATTTAGAACGAGATAATTTTTTTAAAATTTTTAATTATACTTTGTATGTTAAATTTTTATTTTCATTAATAATTGTTAAGAGCATGACTAAGTTTATATATATTTATTAAATAATTTGACAAAAATATATTATTTAATTAATATTTAGTTTATACTCCCTCCGTCTACGAAATATTATTATAATTTGTCATTTGATCCGTCCAGAAAAAGTTGGTTTAATTTATTTTTAATAATAATTTGTGATCACTTTCTCCACTCACTAGCTACATTCTTCACTCACTAACTTAATTTTTTTTTAATATATTTTTCTCTTTATTTATAGGCCGTTTCCTCTACTCAATAAATAAACACAATTTTTTTTAAACTCGTGACTTTCTTTGTTAGGACAATATTTCATTGACGGATAGAATAATTTTTTTCGACTACAAATAAAGGACTCAAATTTCAATATTTCGTTGTCGAAGAGAGTAATTTCTTTCAACTACAAATAAATGACTCAAAATTAGGAATTTCGTTGCCCGCCCCTGTTCTGTAGACTATTCTATTTTTTTGATCAGGAAAAAGGGAAATTTATTAAGATAAAACCAGCATGGCACCAGAAGTACCCGACAAGGAGAAAACACGCACAGCCAAGGCCATGCAAAAGGGAAAAAAACAGAGAAAAGCTGTCACCCAAATGCAGATCAGGTTCATGAGCTTTCTTGAATAATCGACATGCTTCCAACACCAAAGTCTTGATTAATCTCAGCAACAAGCTTTCCTTTGTTCCACAAGATTCCACTGCAATCACCATCGTTCCTCACTTTCTCACAGCGCCAATTAATAGAATCCAGACACATGACAGGAAATTTTGATAAGACTTTTCTCCAAGGCATTGAAATGCTCTCTTGCCTTCTGCTAAAGTGAGGTAAAAGAGGATATTGACCAGGAGGTTGAGCACCAAGAGGTAAAGTTCAAATCAAGATTCAACAAATTAAACGCTTTATTCCAGCTCCAAAGTCGGCCTTTGATTTCTTGAATCAGCTTTTGAGTCTCCCACCCTTTCCCTTCGAACCTATTTTCATTTCTTCGCTTCCACAGGAGCCAAATACTACACATCCATGCTGCCTTAAGAAACTTCCCAGACCTCTTTCTGCTTCCCAGATGAATGAAGGAGAGAAAATGTTTTGCTAAAGTGTTAGGCCTCACCGTGCAGAAGCCAATCCAATTCAGAACAGCCCCGTTCCTGACATTTCAGGGGCCCTAGGCAAAAGAAGATAAAAGGGCCCTTTATATAATAAATATGTACAAAAATGTCAATATCATAAAAAGCGCTTTCTTCGAGCTTTTGCAGATGCAAAATCATTAATAATTACATCAATATTAATATGTTCTAACATATCTTTCTCAATAGCAAAAATTGCCAAACCGTTCAACCTTTCTTGCGACATTGATGCCCTCAGATAGGTTTTTATTAATTTAAGCTTTGAAAAACTTCTTTCGGCAGATGCTACAGTCACAGGAACAGTTAATAAAATTCAACTAAAATGTCTATTGCTTTGGTATCAAGATTATTCCAATTTCTAGGATCATAGATATCAATATGAGGAATAGTCTCTTTTTCTTTAGTAAGAGTAACAATTTCTTCTTCTTCTTCTTCTTCTTCTTCTTCAATATTAGACACATTTGGCACAAAATTATGGTCAATAGAATCATCAATTTTATTTTCCTCATTGTCTAAAGTTTCATTTGATCGATTCAAATTGTCATGAGAAGAAGAACCATCCTTTTTCAAAACAAATTTATCAAGAGCTCCTTGTTGTGATTTCCTTATATCAACATCTCTTTTTCTTTTTTTTTCTTTTTTCACTTCCTGATAAATGTTTTCTCGGCAACATATTATAATTGATATCAAAGAAAATAACACTATAGGAGTTAAAGGGAACAATGGCACCTGGAAAATAAAAGGAAATAAACTGCCAGAGCAGTGGACAGTGGTGACCGGAGGGCCGCCTTTTTTCGGTGGTCGCCGACGGTGGCACGATGCAAGAAAGTGAGAAGCAAATTAGATTACAAGCAAAGCAATTTTCTGGTCGGTGGATTGGCTTTTCCTTAATTCCTTTTCCTTTGGGATTGCAAAAGAGACGTTGGGAGTTGCGGGAAGAAGGAAAGAAAGTATGATTAAGAGGAAAGGGAGGCAAAGTCAAATAATAAAAAAAGAGGAAAGGGAGGAAACGTGTGGAATTGGAAAAGAAGAAAAGGTGGTTGTGGGCCACCTTTTTTTAATTGAAAATGAAGATTGGGCTAGTTCTAATGTAGTTCTTTTTATAATTGGAGGCCCAATACACATCTGAAATTTTTTTTATTCCTACATAATAATTAAAAAAAATATATTTGGGGGCCCTATTTTGCCCTGGGCCCTAGGCGGCCGCACCCCTGGCCTAGGCCCAGGGCCGGCCCTGATTCAGAATACCATCCCAAACCTGTTCCGCTTTTGGGCAAGAAAGGAAAATGTGTTCCGCCGTCTCGATCCTGGAAACACAGCCATTGCATGATGATTCCTCAATAGAGATCGCCACATTTCTCTTGATCAAGTTGTCGCACATTGCCATTCTATTTCTCAAACATCTCCATGCCGTCACTCTCACTTTAAAAGGGACTGGTGCATCCCACACAGCTCCTAGCGCCTTGTTCACCTCTTGTGTTGGTGGAGTACTGTTCTTAGCTGCCACCAGGGAGGAGTAGGCTGATTTTGTCGAATACATTCCGTCCTTAGACGCCTTCCACATCCATCAGCTTTTCCTGTACAGGGAAATTGGTTATCAAGAAACTCAGTCAACGACTCAACACTCCCTTTCTCCCTCTCAAGCAAATCCCTTCTCCAATTAAACACCCACTCCCACTTCCCATCCTCCCCTTCGGTAAATTCTATCCTACACCAAGGTCGCCGGCACTCCTAATTCCGATGTGCGACACGTGTCTATCTTCCATTTATGAATTTATCTTTTTCTTTTGCAGAGATGAGTTAACAGAGTTAACTCCTTCCGTCAAGCACTCATTACATTCTTGGGAAGTGGTTTACATTCTTGGGAAGTGGTGTATCATGGCATCAGAATTCGGCAATTTTATTTGCCAAATGTTTCGGCAACACTGACATATGTATAATTTCGGCGCCAATTTTCAAATTTCAATTTTTTGGGGGTCAAAACAAGACTTTTGGAATACTTTTCTCCATTTCCTTCCCTACGAATTATCAGATTCATTACAAGAAAAATAATCGGACATTGTCGGAAATTTTTATGGAGCCACGGCCATAGGAGATTGCCGGCGGAAGGCCCACCGACGGACGTCGGCAGTCTTATACTGAAATGTCAGACGCAACCAACGACGATTGTAAAAAACCCCCCACCGCCGCACTCCACCGCTATCACTGCTCTTCTTCACCACCACACCGCCTAGTGTCAATTCTCATCTCTTTATTGTTAATTTTCTATTTGCTTTTTTTCTCTCACTCACTCTTAATTTCTCATCTCTCTCATAGTTACCACCGCATTCCACTACCGCCGCCACAGCACCTTTGACGGTGAAGTCTCTCATTAGCCGGCACCCACTCGCCGTCGTCGTCCCTGACTCGACTGTAGGTAAGCTTTGTCTCAGTTTTAGGACTTAGGGCTTTAAGCATAGGGCTCGATTTTTTAAAATTCTGCTGGTTTAGCTATTAGCTTACTTCTATTAAATTGTCTATTGAAATTTGGGGCAAAAAGTGTTAGATAATAGCTTATTGAGGTTCCCTGTAATCAAACTGTCGCCTGCACAAACGTTACAAGGTTTTTCCTCTCTCGCAATTTGTATTTGGGTAAATTGTGTAGATCGTGAATCCGTTTACTTGGCAAGTTTTGCTTTATCACTACATTAGGACAATAAGGATATTGCTAGTTCTAATTTGTATGTCATTGATGAAATGCTATGAGATTTTTATTTCATTTCCTATTTCTGAAACACCTCGAGTTATGTGTGTTCATCTTTCATTATAGATATATATCGAACTTTGGCATAAATCTTATACCTAATAGATATACATCATATTTGTTTTATTTGTATAATTAGTTCTCGTCATCTATGATTAAACATTTGAGGATATAGTTAATTATATATATCTGATTCTTACTCCGGAACAAATTATGTAATTGTTACGAGTCTTTTTCTCTGAATTTCTGTACGCGTTCTAATCTCTCTGCCGCTGGTGTTTCGAATTGATATGTGAGCTTGCTGTTGCCGAGCTGAATGTTGCAAGATAAATACAAGTTCTGATCCAAATATATATGTCCTAGTCATTTATTTTGCATTGAGTATAGTGTGGATGATTAATTTGCTGTCAATGATTTGTGGAGATCCGAATAAACAATGCACTGTTAATGCTGGGGAGCAGAATCTCAAGTTACATTTTAGTGATTTTGCATATGCCTATGATTGAACTTCACATTATCACACTGGATTGCAAGAAATTTAGCTTATCGAAACATGAAACTTTAATATTGACTTAAACGTTGTTATATTATCCAATTGCTTGAGTTAAATAAAAGAACGATTTAGATACTTCATTTGTTCTTTAAAACACACATGCAAGAGCTAATAATGAGATATATATGTGTTGAGGTTTTACCATTATCAGTTAATCCAGACTTATGGATGATTTTAGATGGTACAGGTGAATGTATTCCAGTTTCTGAAGCTGAGCTACCTCTTACCCTACCTGAGTTGGATGATTTTACTCCAACTGGGACTGGGGAGCCACCATTGACGAAGGCCCTTTCTTGGGTATGTTTATTTTCTTCTATGAGTTCAAGCAGGTCAAAGTTGTGTAGAGATATAGCTAGATGAGACCTAACTCTCTGAATTATAGCAATTCTTAAGCCCTTTACCACATCGTTAGGATCCATTATCCTAACTTGGTATCTTTTTTTTGTTGTATTTTTTCTTCATGAAACATATTTATGGATAATGTGTCTCAGGTACAAACAGTTGACCAATCTCTGGGAAATCAGCTCAGCGGGAGACAAACACTATGCCTCAATGGGCTGGTTCTTGCTGGTAAGACTTATTTCTACAACTAACAAGTATAAATAATATTGGCACTGTTTCATATTTGCTATATCTGGTTTGACAAGAAAACATGAATATGCATTATATTAAGCTTCTTGGTACAAAACTCATCTTTGAGGCATTTGTGATTGTGATTTCCAAACATTGTGAGCATAGTGAATGATATCCAAAATAGTTTTCTTGCTTGGTACAAGGCTCACTAAATATTTATGGAGCCACGGCTGTAGGAGATTGCCGGCGGAAGGCTGACCACGGACGTCGGTAGTCCTATACTGAAATGCCAGACGCAACCAACGACCACAGTAAAATCCCCCCACCGCCGCACTCCAATTGAGGTCGGCATATTTTATTGAATAAATTTCATTATTTTCCATGTTATCGGCAAATAATCTCGGCACCCATTTTGTATGTTTGGCAAAGATTATTTTTGATCGGCAAAAGTATATTTAAATACAAATATATAATTTAACTCATAGTTGTGGAAAATATTAATTTTAGATGCATATCTATTAGATAAAATTGATGTCGGCAAATTTTATTAATAAATTTAATCATTTTTTATGGTATCAACAAATAATCTCGGCAGCCCATTTTATATACTCCACTTGGCAAAGATTACTTTTGATCGGCAAAAATATATTTAAATGCAAATATGTAATTTAACTCATAGTTGTAAAAAATATTAATTTTAGATGTATATCCATTAGATGAAATTGATGTCGGCAAATTGTATTAAATAAATTTCATTATTTTTGTCAAAAAATTAAATAAATTTATGGGTTAACTCCGATTTTCTACATTTATCTGTTCTAGGATTATTTGTCATTCAAATTATAAATTCTCATGGTATCGGCAAGAGTCTCGACAGTCAATTTAGTATGTCTGGCCAACATTAGTTTTATTATGCAAAATACTTTTAAATGTAAAAATATAATTTAACTTATAATTATGAAAAGTACTAATTTTAGAAGTAAGTTTGTAAGGTTAAATTAATAGCGGCAAATTCTTTGAATAAACTTTATTATTTGAAAAAAACTTAAATTTAAAGGTTTCTTTGCCTTTAACGGTAAAGTCTCTCATTCGCCGTCATCCACTCGTCGTCCCTGACTCGACTGCAGGTAAGCTTTGTCTCAGTTTTAGGACATAGGGCTCGATTTTTGAAATTTATGATGGTTTAGCTATTAGCTTGGTTCTATTAAATTGTCTATTGAAATTTGGGGCAAAAAAATGTGAGGCTTGTAAAGGTTCCCTGTTGGGGGTTGAGAGGCTTGGTGAAGATTTGAAATTTGTAGATTTGAACATGCTTGCCTTGTCTTCACACGAAATACACTTCTGAATTTTTAGAGAGGTTTGATTTTTGTGTCTGGTTGTTGTTCACAAACCTTCTTGCTCTCATTTTTGTTGCTTCTGTGGTTGCTTTTAATTCATTACATTGATGTTTATCTGTCTTTAAATAGCATCCATGGAAGCCCTCAAGCTGTGAGCCTGTTGTCGAACTAGCCAAATTGGTTTCTTTAAGGTGTTTTTCACATTGAAAGTCTGTTAGAGTAACGAACAAATTTTCAAGAACAGGTTAATTTATCTATATTTTTGCAAATTTCTTTGCATTTCCCCCGTAGAGGCATACAACAGAATTGTTTTACTTAATAAAATTATCACTTTGAAACCTCAAGTCAAAACTGAGTCTAGTTACTTTACCCCCTTTGAATTGCTATTGATAGGTCTTGGCACTAAAGCACCATACATCCAAGCTCTTGGATTTTTCAGACCTCCGATCATTAACGACTTTCGGATTTAGAGTGGAGGCACTGAGTTCACTTTGTTCATTAGGGGAGTTGACTGTGGAGACACAGATAATTATTGATGACACTGTTGCAACGCACCTGACATTTAATCCTATGGGTGTTATGACAGCTGAGAGGAAAACTGCTCGTCAAGTAGGTACAACGGTTGCCTTCAAGAATTTGTTTCTTTACTGCTTACACTTACATTTCTTATATTAGCTTGAAAGATACAGCTGAGTGGAAGGAATATGGCAAATTAATTCTGTTATTAAATATGAGTATGATTGCATTTGTCCAGGACATGGTGGCAACAACATTACTTGGCGTTAGTCATAGCATTTGTTGTAGTGGTTCTAATTGGACTGCTGGCATTTGGGGGGTGGTTTATCTGGAGGAGGAACCAAAAACTGGGCCGAAGTCTCGTACAAGCCCGTTGTTTCAGTTGTAGCCGAGCAGGAACTCCAGACTTTGCAGAACTAGAGAAGTGAATTTTTGGTTTGATACTCAGCTTGTACCTCCGATTCATTTTGCTCCATTAGCAACGAGATTCATTTTAAAGGCGAAATTGTAGCTTAGAAATTTAAGGTGGCAAAACCCATGTAATGAGCATGCCATTTTGTGGCCATGTCTGTGTATGGCAGAATTTCATTTCAGCAACCTCTGCCATGAAAGTGAATTCTTGCTTTCATAAATTTAGAATGTTTAGTCACATGAACATTTTATATAGGATCACAGCATCAATGAATAAGTAAACATTTCTTGTGTATGCTTTTTGATTAAATGTTGAGTTATTTTGACCCGCTTCAGTGCTCAACATGTTGAGGCTGCAACTTCAAAATTTTGCCAAATTTTGATAGACGAGGTGAAATTATTGGTAAATTTATACATAGCTTGTGTTAATGATAGTAACAATTGGAAATAGTAATCCAGCAGCATAATCAGTTCAAGAGATTGCTATTCGAATGAAGAATATGATTCATAGTTAGATGAGTTTACCCAGTAAACACCAAGCATAGTTGATTGCAGATTTAGATGAAGAAAAAAAAAACATATCCACGTTTATAAGTTTGATTGAGGCAATCATATAAACACAAAGTGCAGAATTCACATGTGCGTCAAAATTAGGGAGCACTATCAATACTTGAAAGTTTACAGCAAGAACTGAACTACAATCTCACTTATCTACATGGGAAAAGAGAGATAGCTAAGACTTACAATGACACTGCACTACAGCCACTACTATGTCAATTGTCAACGAATTAACCACAACAGCTGAGCACCAAAATTGAAAAAAATACAAGTTAGAGGTGAGAAAGGTGTCATGCTCATACCTAAACAGATTTATACAACAAGGGCAAAAGGGTGTGCTCTACACAGTGGTAGAGCAAGCACAAATGATGCCGATGACTCTTTTCATCTCCAGCGTCATTTTGGCTGCTGCTTCTACCTTGTGTATAAAGGTCTTGCTATTGGATTATCTTGTACAGTGCTTTTGAAGAGAGACTCAGATAACATATGTATGCTTCAGTTATTGCTCGGGGTGATGATGGTGCGTTGCTTACTTACTATATACATATAAAAAATAAATATGTCCATTCTGAGAAGCGGTGAAGCTCATTCAGCACTGATCACAGTTCCGGGTGAAACTTGTACTTCCTTCAACTGGACATCATATGATGATTGGACCTCTTTCTGCAAACATATATGTAAACTCTTTCAGTAACCAAACATTTCAGGAATGAAAGAGAATTTTATAATTCAGGCATATAATGCCTTATGTTTAAATAATAGACTGGTTAATGTCAAAACTCCAAAACTAGTGCAAAACATAACTGGAAGAAGGGTATAGGAATAGCAGGCTTCTATTAACAATACTGGCTTGGAAATGTAACAACAATCTGATGTTATGTGGAAACCATGGAAAATTAGATCATTGATGTGAAGACACAACAATGAGACAAGAGAGCAAAGAGAAACTGGTGCAAATCAATGGCATGGAAAAATTAAAGAGTCACAGGAATATAAGGTCATTGTCTGGTAAAAGAGTCAGAAACTAGTGAGTTATGATTTCTAGAAAAGCTTTCCCATTGGTGTTATTCTGTTCCATGAAGCCAAGGTGAAATTGTATGTGTGATCAAAACTTGTGTATCAAGTTAGACATTCCTGAGTTTGGTGGAAAGGTACAACAAGCAAAGGTGCAAGATTACAAGTGGTTCGTCGTTAGTAGTGGGATCAATCTACATATATCAATTTAAAGAGGTTCTATTGCATTTACAGTAATCACTCAAACAGAAACCACACCTATGCACTCGCTATAGGCAAGATAGAAAATTCTACACAAAATGTTGGGGCAACCAGATGAGGCAGAGCACTTACAATTGGCTCGAACTCAGGACTGAACAAATTTAAGATCAGGTTTCTCGTTAATAACAAGACCTGCAAATCAATGGGAAGCAATCAATCTTTTATACATACATTTTTTCAATAAACGTGATGCAAAGTAATTCTCCATCAATTGGTGCAAATCAAAATGCCAAGTAATGAACACAAACCAAGCCCAGGCAATGAGCATCTGGGAGCAGACAACATGACAGATAAAGATAAATAATGATCTAAACTCAGCTTGTAAAGTGAGAAATTATCATGTAGTGTTGATTTTTCAACCTTGAGTAGTCAGATGCATGACAGATAAGAAAATTGATATGTTGTGGGGAAAAATGCTAATTTGAGTCATTCCCCCTAAATCTGTTAACCTCCAACATTTTCTATCTATAGATCATGCATTTATTAGAGATAGATATCAATCCTATTGCAAGGTTCAGATGCTGCAGAATAGTTATATGTCTCAAATCCAGTACAATATCCTCCACCCTAAACATCTTTGACTTTATAACCATGAAATCAGAATCCCACTTCAATCTTTCAAATACACATCCTTCCCTTATTAGAAATCCATAGGTATTCATATTATATCAGACAATGACATTCAAACATAATTAGAAATGGACAAAAAGATTGGGACTAAATTTCTGAATCCAACCATTTAAGTAATCAACTTTTTTTGAAGAATAGGAAGCTTAGCATCCACAATTTTCAAAATCAACAAATAAACAATATCTTATACAAGGCTAAAACATACAACCGAACACTTACTAGCTGGAGAGACTAAGGGTAGTGCTACAACATAATTTCATACTGTTATAATCCAAAATTCCACCTAAGTTATTAACAACAAAGAGGACTATTATAAAGGATCTTTTTCAGTTAGCGGAATATGAACGATGCATTACTAACAGTTTTCAAATACCAGAACATATGACAGCTCAATATTATTGTCCACGTTTATAAATCCGGACGACCTTTATAAGTAATCATCTGGATTCGCTAGAAAACAGTTGGTTAAGTCATATTTCAATGGATTATTGTCCTACACTTGCTAGCCACTTTAACTAGTTTACAGAAGAGGCAAGCTGAATTGTTTAATTACTTTGCTACAAAGAATATCACAAATCTATTTCACCTGCAAACTGAGGGACGAGCGGTGTCGGAGAATAATCGGCGACGGCGTGAGGGACACCTACAACAACTAACCCATTAAGAGAAGAGATAATTCAAATTACTCAGCAAGGGAAGACTTGAAGAGCTCATAGACACAATCAATCCATCATAATAATTTGCCCTAAAATTAAAGCCGCAAATTCCAACAAATCAACGTAAAAATTACATGAAAATTAAGCGATAATTCGAAAAACAAAGCAAAAAACCTGCAGTCCAGCGTGAGAAGAGCGAGAGACGAGTTTATTCTTGTCCTTATCCTTGGCTTTTGAAGGCAGTTTTCCCCATCAACAACCCCTTCGCTCATTTCTCGACATTCTCTACTTCACGTAAATCTGAGTATTACACAGAAAATTTAATTGAGAAAACAGAAAGATGAGGGGAGTTCTCGCCGAGCCATGCGCTTAACGATGACCTGTGGGTCAGCTGCTCACCAAACGAAATCAGAGGAGAATCCCCGCGACGACGGCGATTTGCAGAACCCTGGGTCGACGACGCGATGGCGTGGCGGACGAAACTTGAAACTGGAAGAGGAGTGTAACCCAGCTGTAAATTCAAAATGAAAGAAGCTGCAAAATACACATTCCCGCTAAATGCACATATTTCAAGGCAAAGAAACCCTTAAATTTAAGTGTTTTTCAAATAATAAAGTTTATTAAAAAAAATTGCCGATATTAATTTAACCTTACGAACTTACTTCTAAAATTAGTAGTTTTCATAATTATAAGTTAAATTATATTTTTATATTTAAAAGTATTTTGCATAATAAAACTAATGTTGGCCAGACACACTAAATTGACTGCCAAGATTCTTTGCCGATACCGTGATAATTTATAATTTGAATGACAAATATTCCTAAAACAGATAAATGTAGAAAATCGGAGTTAACCCATAAATTTATTTAATTTTTTGACAAAAATAATGAAATTTATTTAATAAAATTTGCCGACATCAATTTCATCTAATAGATATACATCTAAAATTAATATTTTTTACAACTATGAGTTAAATTATATATTTGCATTTAAATATACTTTTGCCGATCAAAAGTAATCTTTGCCAAGTATATAAAATGGGCTGCCGAGATTATTTGCTGATACCATGAAAAATGATTAAATTTATTCAATAAAATCTGCGACATCAATTTTATCTAATAGATATGCATCTAAAATTAATATTTTCCACAACTATAAGTTAAATTATATATTTGTATTTAAATATACTTTTGCCGATAAAAAATAATCTTTGCCAAGCATACAAAATGGGTGACGAGATTATTTGCCGATAACATGGAAAATAATGAAATTTATTCAATAAAATATGCCGACCTCAATTTCATCTAATAGATATCTATCTAAAATTAATATTTTCTACAACTATGAGTTAAATTATATATTTGCACTTAAATATACCTTTGCCGATCAAAAATAATGTTTCCCAAACATTAAAATTGTGTTGCCGAATATTAAATATTGAAATCATATAAACTAATTAAAGGAATGATTACGTATTTCAACGGAACAAAATTAAAAATACAAATTATTTTAAAATAAAATAAATTTATTGAAATTCAATTTTCTTGTATTTATTTCACATGATAAACTTACTCAGAAAATTAATATTTTCAGAATTATAAGTTTAATATATATATATATATATATATATATATATATTTAAAAATACGTTTGCCGAACTAAATTAATGTCTGCCAAGCATAATACATGGCTTGCCAAATAGTGATTGCCGAAAATATGGAAACTCGTGCTAGGAATTACCACAGAGCATTGATCAAAGAATAATATATATATATATATATATATATATATATATATATATATATGTATGTATGCATATTCTTTTAAAATAAAAGAAATTTATTCAATTTCAACTTGCTTTTATCTATTTCACATAATAAACATAATTTCAAAATAAATGATTTTTTTTGAAATTACTTCTAGTTTGTATTTATTTAACTTCTTAAACTAACTATAAAAATTATTATTTTCCATAACTATAAGTTTAATATATATTAAATTTTTCAAATACGTTTGCCGAACAAAAATAATATCTGTCAACCATAACACATGTGTTGCCGAATAGTAGCTGCCCAAAAGATGAATTCTCATGAAAGGAATATATATATATATATATATATATATATATATATATATATATACACCTGTGTGTGTGTGTTTGTCTCTGTGTGTGTAGAATTTTTTACAGAATAAAGGAAATTTATTCAATTTCAACTTGCTTGTTTTTATTTAAAATAATAAACATGCTTCGAAATATACTATTTTCAATAGTTATAAGTTTAAGTATATATAATTATTATCTGCCGACGATTAAATCCGAATTGCCGAAATTTCTTGCCGACAACTAAGAGACTCTTTGCCGATACCATGAGAATTTATAATTTGAATGACAAATATTCCTAGAACAGATAAATGTAGAAAATCGGAGTTAACCCATAAATTTATTTAATTTTAAGACAAAAATAATGAAATTTATTTAATTAAATTTGCCGACATCAATTTCATATAATGGATATACATCTAAAATTAATATTTTTTACATCTATGACTTAAATTATATATTTGCATTTAAATATACTTTTGCCGATCAAAAGTAATCTTTGCCAAGTATATAAAATGGGCTGCCGAAATTATTTGCTGATACCATGATAAATGATTAAATTTATTCAATAAAATCTGCGACATCAATTTTATCTAATAGATATGCATCTAAAATTAATATTTTACACAACTATGAGTTAAATTATATATTTGTATTTAAATATACTTTTGCCGATAAAAAATAATCTTTGCTAAGCATACAAAATGGGTGCCGAGATTAATTGCCGATAACATGGAAAATAATGAAATTTATTCAATAAAATATGCCGACCTCAATTTCATCTAATAGATATCTATCTAAAATTAAAATTTTCTACAACTATGAGTTAAATTATATATTTGCACTTAAATATACCTTTGCCGATCAAAAATAATGTTTGCCAAACATTAAAATTGTGTTGCCTAATATTAAATATTGAAATCATATAAACTAATTAAAGGAATGATTACGTATTTCAACGGAACAAATTAAAAATACAAATTATTTTAAAGTAAAATAAATTTATTGAAATTCAAACTTCTTGTATTTATTTCACATGATAAACTTACTCAGAAAAGTAATATTTTCAGAATTATAAGTTTAATATATATATATATATATATATATATATATATATATGTATGTAGATTCTTTTAAAATAAAAGAAATTTATTCAATTTCAATTTGCTTTTATCTATTTCACATAATAAACATACTTCGAAAATTAATATTTTCAATAATTATAAGTTTAATTATATATTAAAATTTTAAAATATGTTTGCCAAAGTAAATTAATATTTGCCGAGCATAAACATTGTCTTGCCGAATTTACTTGCCGAAACTCATCGAAATGCGTGATTGGAATGACCACTGAACCTAGATCAGACCAACTTTGAAAAATGGGGTTACTACAAATGATTATTTAAACGGAAGTTAACACTGTTATGTTGAATTTGAATTTAAATTTATTCAAAGCCATAAAGTTTACTTTTCCACGTGTCGCACATCCGATCTAGGAGTGCCGGCGACCCTGGTGTAGGGTAGAATTTACCCCTCCCCTTCTCCAATTAAACACCCACTCCCACTTCCCATCCTCCCACTTTCCGGATTCCTCAATTGTCGTCTCTTTATTAGCACTAAGATTAAACAACCTTGGGAAAACAAATCTCAACAGTTCCTCAATTGTTCTGTAGACTATTCTTTTCCGACTTTCCTATTTTCTGTCCTCTGCAAACTTCAATCTGATTTCGTCTTCCACATAACACGTAATTTCGTTTTTTCGATAACTTTTATTTCATCACACAAGCTATCTTTTCCTATCTTATTTCCCATTTCTAGCTTTACGCAGAAACCCAACAAATATGCTTCTCGCACATAATTTTCTCTCTCAATTCAAACGCCTAACTTCCGTCAAAGAAAATACACACACGCCCATACATAATCTGATGCCCTCAATGATTCATTTGTTTAAACTCATCGACGTTTAAAAGAAAGTAGAAACACAGAAGGATAAAGAGGAATTGGGGGTTGAATGTCGTGTTGCTGTTGTTGTCGAGGGACAAACTTGGCGGTTTGATGGAAGTGACCGTCCTCAGCGAGAAAAGAAGAGGCCAGGGGAGCCGCGGGCGGCACCTCGGATGCGCTGCTGCTGGAGCTGACGGGCCGTGGAAGCGAGAGAGAGGTGATGAAGGGCGACGCCGGGCTGGTGGCGGCTGCTCGACGGAGATGAAGGCGGCGCAGAGAGAGGGAGAAGGGTTTGATTTGTGAGTGTGTGTGCGCTGAACAGAGAGGGAAAGTGAGACATAGAGATGGGGTGAGAGACAAGAGGCGAGACGCCGGCGGATTCGCCGGAGAGAGGTGGCCTCAGCTGGACGCGGCGAGGAAGAGAGAGAGAGCGTGAGTTTGAGAGAGAAATGGTGAGAAGAAGAAGATGATGAGGGTAGATTTATAAGAGAGAGAAGGAATTTTGGGCTCCAATTGTGGGCTTAATTCATTTATGGGCTGAAAGTTTTACATTTGCTAAAACTTAATTGTACCTTGATTTATTTTAATTTGAACTCATGTTGGGCTTCTGATTTTAAATAAATTCGAGCAATTATTAAAATTATAATTTAGGCTTGATTTTTTTAAATAAAAAATCGAACTGATTTTCCATAAGAAAGATCTCTAAACATTTATTTATTTTATTAATTAAACTAAAGTTTTATTCAATTGAGTTGAACGGAGCCAATCCGAGAAATATTAAGTTTAAACTTTGACTTGTTTATGATACATAGAATCGAGCTACTGAAGACCACTTAACAGATTTTCAAGTTCAATCAAGCTTTATTATAGAGTTTTACTCTACTTCGAGATTTTTTTAAGGCAAAATGAAATTTCATAACTAAATAGTAGGAGAGTTTAACAAAACGGGACAACCCTCGTCAGTCGTAAAAGGACTGTGATTACACAAAGAAAATTTTGCGAGTCTATCAGCTAAGTCGTTCCCTTGATGCGGCGTCCAGCTAAAAGCATGATGATGAAGAGTGCCAGTAGAAGTGTGGAAATCGATCCTCGTCAGTCGTAAAAGGACTGCGATTACACGAAGAAAATTTTGCAAGTCTATCAGCTATGTCGTTCCCTTGACGCGGCGTCCAGCTAAAAGCATGATGATGAAGAGTGGCAATAGAAGTGTGGATCTCGATCAAAGTCTTGCCTAAATAGGATAGGTCGGGCTCATGTTTCTTATGCATCCAATATAGAGTTCGGCAATCTGTTTCAATAATGACATCCCCAAGATCGAGCTCCTGGCAAAATCGACAACTCTCAAGGACTGCCCTTGCTTCCGCCTCAACAACAACAAACACTCCCGGAATGAATCCATAACTGCTTCCCATAAGATTACCCTCGCCATCCTTGAGAATGACGCTAAACCCCATTCCAGCGCCTGTTTTAATCGCTGCATCGCACCAAATTTTTACCTAGCCCCTACGACTACAAACTAGACTAGTAGGTATCGGGTCTGCATGAGCTCGTGATATACCCACATTATTCTTCCATGTGGCTCGTTGGGCAATATTAAGACAATCCATATGATAAACCTCCTTACCTTGAAAGAGCAACATGTTCCGAGCATAAACAATAGTGGCAAACAAACTGTGGGTTTCTTTATGTAGGGAGAGGCGTATCGTGTCAACCAGTAAGGCATGCCACATATATCATCAGCGGCGACTGGAGCTAGTCGTAATAGCGAAGCTTCCCAAAGAAAAGCGACCCACTTACAATCCCTCAGAGCATGTTCCACTATCTCGCCAACTTTTCCACACCTTCGGCATAGGATCGACATCAATAGACCGTTCCCCGAGGGCGAGCGCCATTAGAAGAACACTAGCCAAACATTTCCACATAAATAATTTTACTTTAGGCAAGACGTCCAAGTCCCAAATCCAATTCCATAAACTGCTATCAGCAGATGATGAGGAAGCCTCACTTCTGCGATTAATGGCCTCCGCCAAATAATATCCGAATTTAACCGAGTACATATTGCCCTTGCCATGAGGCCAAAAAACCCTATCTCGAGCCTCTGGATCCAACTGTAACTGGGCTGTCAGCTTCCAAGCCTCACTAGGCAGTATAACCTCAGCCACCTTCTCCAAATCCCACTCTAAATAATCCTCCAACAGTAGCTCATTCGCACAGGTAGTTTCCTTCCCATTCAGAACTCGAGCAGTATGAAAGTTTCATTTACCATCCGGTAACCATGCGTCCAAGCCAATACGAACTCTGGATCCATCCCCTAATCTTCACGCAATCCCTGCAGCCAAAAGATCTCTTTCTACTAGTAGGCTTATCCACGCATAAGATGGATTATGGGCTTTACTAGCAAGTAAGATATACTCCCTCCGTCCTCATAACATGTATCCAATTTGTCATTTTCGTCCGTCCTCATAAAATGTATCCAGTCTATTTTTAGCAAGTTTTCCACTCACAATAAAGTGGGACTCTTACTCCACTCACAACACATTCTACTACTTTATTAAAACCCATGCCGTTTAAAGATGGAAACTTTTTACAAGGACAGAGGGAGTATATATGACTTTGGGAAATATCTAGCTTTGAGTGATCGAGCCAGAAGGGATGAATCATTTTGAAGGATGCGCCGCACCTGTTTCGCCAGCATAGCCTGATTAAACCGACTCAAGTCCCGAAACCCAAGACCTCATTTATTCCTTGTCATACAAAGCTTCTTCCAAATTCTCCAATGAATTCTCTATTTCTCCTTTTTCTGACCCCCAAGAGAAACTAGCTGCCACGCTGTTCAACTGCTGAGAAATCTAAACCGGGATGGTAAAGCAGCTCATAAGGTAATTTGGGATGGATTGAAGGATCGCTTTGATGAGAACCGTCTTCCCAGCTCCAGAAAGAAAACGTCTCTTCCAATCTTTTGATTTCTTCCTCGTGCGGTCCACTAACATCTAGAAAATATCTGTCTTTGACCTCTCCACCGAGTTAGGAATGCCAAGATACATACCTCTCTGACCATGACATGGAACGCCGAGTTGCCCTGTTAGTTCTATCTTGACAGCCTTAGAAATTCCTCCACTAAAAGAGATAGTGGACTTATCAAGGTTATCTTTCGGGCCGGAGACCTCTCCATACTGTCTAAGAATCTCCCGGATTGCTTTGACTTCAGTGGCATTTGCTCTCCCAAAAATTATGCAGTCATTGGCAAAGAGAAGATAACTTATCCTTAGCGTTGTACGGCAATGACGTGCACCATGGACCAGATTGCGGGTTTCAGCCTGGCGAAGAAGACCAGATAGAGCCTCTGCACAAAACAAAAAGAGGAAGGGCGAAAGAGGGTCGTCATGGCGCAGCCCACGGCTAGGCTCGAGCTCCTCCCCTGGAAAACCATTAACAAGCACACGGAAAGCCACAGTAATAACATAGCGCATAATCAAGTCAACCACCAACAAATGAAAACCAAGGTGCAACATCATAAACTCAAGAAAACACCATTCTACTCTATCATAAGCCTTAGTCATGTCTAGCTTAAAAGCAAAACCACCATGAGCCTTAGCTTTATTAAGCGTCATCATTTGGAAGATTTCAAAAGCTAAAAGGGCATTATCAGTGATCTGACGACCGGGGACAAAAGCTAACCGACTTTCATGAATAATGGAGGGGAGAATAATTTTCAAATGGTTGATAATGACTTTGGAAATCAATTTGTACACAACATTACATAAGCTAATTGGTCGAAAATCCACTGGAAGAGAGCATTTTTGTTTTTTTGGAATAAGATAGGGAAAAGTCGAGTTAATAACTCCGGGACAAGCTCCATTATTAAGAACATCAAAAAGCATAGGAATAAGATCAAATTTAGCAGAAGACCAACAAGAGGTGTAGAAAATGACCGGCATACCGTCAGGTCCAGGGGCCTTAAGAGAGGGGGCATTTGTTTAAGAGCTTGAACAATCTCGTCTTGGGTGTAGGGGGCCGTTAGGGATCTGTTCATGTCCTCAGTCACAGCCGGTTCAATGAAGCTAATGACCTCCGTTGGGTTATGATTCGGTCCAGTTGTAAAGAGTGTCTGGAAATACAATATGAAAACATCATCCATCTCCTCATTTTTTCTTGTCTTAGTGCCATCCACTCGAGTAATTTCCCTGAGACGAAAAGGTTGGGGCCGGTGTTGGGTATCGGAATCTGGTCTGTTAAGCACCAGGAAAAAGGGGCAGTAGTCACTAGATTTACGAGTCAAATAAGAAACTTCATACCCCGAAAAATCCAACGTCCATGCTTCATTCCTTAAAATCCGGTCCAATCTTTCTATGATGTGATCACCTCCACTTTGATTATTAGTCCAAGTAAAAGGGTCCCCAGTGAAGCTAAGATCAAATAGTCCACAATCCTCCACTACGTCTCTAAAAGTGGTAAGCCACATATCAGATTACAGGAGGCCTCCAACTTTCTCAAATTGGTACATCGTCTCATTAAAATCTCCTCCGAAAATCCACCTATCCAACACCTGTAGGATTAAAGATCGTAGTAACTCCCCATGAGATGATGGTCTTCCGTTTTGTTCAATCCATAAACACCACATAAATCCCACGAAGGTTGATCAGTATCCTCAATCGATACTAGAATGTGGTTAAGCGAAGAATACTTAACCAAAATCAAGAGGTCATCAACCCACAATAGACAAAGGCCACCTCGTCTACCATCCCCAGAAATATCACAATCTACTGCCAAAAAATTACTAAAACCAATCTTCAACAGAATAGGTGTCCACTCCTCCGCTAACAATTTGGTTTCCATAAGGAACACCAAATCTGGGCGCTTTTGTTTAGTTAGTTGCTTTATTTTAATTTTTTCCTTTTTTTAATTTCTTTTTTTTTTGTTTCTTTTATTTTCATAGTATTAATTGTAAATTAGTTTTTCCACTTTCAAATATTTTTTATGATATAAATTTGTTTAAATTATAATTTATATTTAGTTTCAATTATTTATATATTTTAAATCTATTTTGGTTTAGTTTCATTGTATTATAATTTGTTCTTGATAATAAGATAAAACTACAAAATTATAAAATTCTAAAATTACATTCAAATACAATTCTTTGATTTTTGCGGGAAGCATGACGATTCTCTTTTCAACAAACCCTAACCCTAGCCGTTGATTTCCTCCGTTCGTTTTTCCGATCATGATCTCCGCTTCCCAGCAGCTTCCTTCGACGGACAGGGGCGCCCTCAACCTCCCCCAGGTGTCGAACAATTTCCTGCGTTCCACAAACCCTTTGCCTACAGGGACTGATCCCAACCCTAACGCTGTGAGTTCTGGAGTAATGCACAAGAAAACTTCTTCTTTTGAAATCCCGGGGATTGCTAAGGACCATGTTGCTGCTCCGTTGGTTTCTTATGCGAAGGCTACGGCGCCGCAACGAATCAAGAAGCCAGACCTGCTGGCACATAACTTTCGAGCCCTCCGCCCGGTTAGACAAGGAGATAATGGAATACTCAAAGTTCCGAAGGAAATACATAACTTTCAAGCGTCAAAGTTTCAGTTTGCGCTCATTGGTCGATTCATGATGAATAAAGGCGAAAAACCCAAGTCCACACGTCAACTCAAATCTGAGCTGCAATCTCTATGGTCCATCTCTTCTCCATGGCAATTAATGCCGATGGGTAAAGGCTATTACACATTAAAATTCCATAATAAGGAGGATAAAGCTGAGGCAAAATTGCATCTTATTTGGGATCTTCCCGCAGGTTCCTTAAGACTGCGCGATTGGGTTCGTTACTTTAATCCTTACAAAGAATCTTCTTCTCTAGCCCAAGTGTGGGTTAGAATATATTATTTGCTTGTTGATTTTTGGCATCCTAAAGTTCTGGCAGGCATCGGACGTTGGCTTGGGCAGCCACTGAAAATTGATGGTAATTCTATTGATGATGAAGTTGCGCACTTTGCGCGAATTTTGGTGGAGATTGATTTAGCTCAGCCTTTGCTTGAGACTATGTCTATTGATGACGGTGAATATGCTTTTAATATTGAGTTCAGCTATGAGTATCTCCCGCTTTTTTGCACACGATGCAGGATAACTGGGCACTCGGTGGATAAATGTCGGAAAGGAAAAAAGGTGACCAAGGCTGCTGAGGAATTGGTTAAACCAAAAGAACCTGAGTGGCATGTTGTAGACAAAGATGGGAATAAACCCTCATCCTCAAGAAAGGACGTGTCGAAGAAGTTTGAGAATGTTTTAGCTGCTGAGCCAGAAGAGCACCAAAAGGAGTTATCGGGACCGAATCTTCTTGATAAGATGGAGATGGGTAAGTCGTCGCCTCCAGGTGGGAACAGATTTTATGTTTTAGAAGATCTAAAGATACATGATTCGGAAGTGGGAGTTGCTTCACAGCAATGTGTTGGTATTCAGCAGGAGCAACGTGTTGGTATTCAACAAGAGCTTGAGGATATGACAGTTCAGGAGAATGAGCATCATTCTCTGAGTCAGAATGGGGAGGGCCGAATTCCGGTTACGAAAAGATCTGCTGGAAGGAAAGATTCTGCTCCTAAGGGAGTTCCTTCGGTCCAGTTTGAGGAAAGAGGGGAGGATGGTGAACACAGTGAGATCAAGCTGCAGAAGGTTTCTAATTCGGATAGCGAAAAAGACGAAACAGGTGTTACTGACGGATTGACGGAGATGCGTATCTCGTCGTCAGGAAACTTAGTTCAGGGGACCATGAGGGAACTCATGCAGCTCTGGGGAATGAAATGAAGGTCTCGGTGGCAAAAGAGGAACTTCCCAAACGCGGACGAGGCCGTCCTACAAAGCAAGACCAGGCAGCTCGTAATCATAATAAAACGCTTTTGCTGCAACAAGAGAGTATTAAAAGTCGTTTGAGGAAATTAGTGGAAGCGGCTCACAGGTCACGTGATTTTATGGTTGATTATAGTAACACCTATAGCTTACGAACAATGGATAACGTTGTGCACAAGCAATGGGGTAATGAAGCGGATTTGGGTAACTCCCAGTCCTGGACACAATTTTAGTTCTATGAATATCCTTGTTTGGAACGTCCGTGGCCTGACGGATGAATCCAAAAGTCTTCTTAAGGAGCATTGTAGTTCTTTTTCACCTTTGATCTTGGGTTTGATTGAGCCTAAGAAAAAGTTTCATAAAGTTAGGCAGAGTTTCTGGAGATCGATTAACTTGGTTCCTCGACACCAGAATTGTAGACAACCTCGCTGCTCTAATATTTGGTTGTTGACTCATCCTTCGGTGGATTCTCAGATTGTTCATTCTTCGAATCAAGCGATTATTGCGGATTGTACTTGGCAGTCGAAAAACTTCCGTATTGCTGTGGTGCACGGCGCCAATGATAAAATTGCTCATCGTACTTTGTGGATTGAGCTTCTCTCGTTTGTTGACGGGATCACAGTTTTCATTAGGGACTTTAACGTCGTCAAGGGCGCGCATGAGCGTTTTAGTTCGGTGGCTCCTTCTAGAAGCTCTTGTAGGGAGTTCTGTGATTTTATTGAAGCTACCGAGTTTATCGAGTCACCTTCTTCAGGTCTTCGTTTTACGTGGTCTGGTCGCCATTTTCTTCCACGTCATGTGGAATCCTTGCTTGATAGAGTGATCTTTTCTGCCAGTTTTGCGGATCTTTGGACTGACATTAATACGCATGCTCTTCCGCATCTCACTTCTGATCATTCTCCCTTGGTTTTGCAGTGTAGGGCTGACTTGGATAATAATCGGCGTTCTTTTAAGTTCCTCAATATGTGGGTGACGCATCCTGATTTTCAGGAGATGGTGGAATCTTCTTGGTCGAGTTCTGTGGATTTTAGTTATCCGATCTACAGGGTTATGTTCAAACTTAGAAGACTCCGCGGGGATCTTCGGGTTTGGAATAAAACAGTTTTTGGGCATGTGGATATGAAGATTCAAGAAGGGCGGCAGAAGCTGATGGAGGTTTAGAATAGAATCTCGGGTTTGGGTTACACTAACGCGCTCTTTGACGAGGAGATTGATGCACAAGCCTCTTTGAGCACGCTTTTGGCAAGAAAGAACAATCTACTTCAGCAAAAAAGTCGTGCTAATTGGTTGACGGATGGGGATAGAAACACTTCTTTTTTCCATCATCTCATTCATTTTCGGAAGCAAACTAAGAGGATTGAGCATCTTCGAATTGGTGATTCTATTTCCTACAATCGGGAGACCATTCAACACCACATTATTGATTTTTTCTCAAACTTGTTTAAGGAGGAGGGGCAGTTTCGCGTGGAGAGGGTTATGCTGGAAGCTATTATAGATCACTATGTTTCTGATGAGCAGAACGATAATCTTACTGGTATTCCTGATGATGATGAAATCACTGCTTCGATCTTTGGTATGGATGCTAATAGCTCTCCTGGTCCTGACGGTTTTTCTGGTCGGTTTTACCAAAGTTGTTGGAACACGATCAAAGCTGATATTCTTGTTGCAGTTAGAGCTTTCTTCTCAACTCTTATTTGCCGGATGGCTGTAATATCAATACTCTGATCCTTATTCCTAAAAAGGATAATGTTGAGACTGTGGCGGATCTTCGTCCTAGTATTCTTTCAAATTTTTTCTTCAAACTTATTTCGAAAATTCTGGCTACTAGGTTGAGTGTGGTAGCGGCGGTTGGAGTTTCTCCCAATCAATTCGGTTTCATAAGCGGTCGTTCGATTCATGATTGTATTACGCTGGGATCTGAAGGGTTTTGCTTTATGAATCGTACGGGGCGTCGATCAAATATGGCTTGTAAAATTGATATCCGTAAGGCCTTTGATACGATGCGTTGGGATTTCATTCTTCAGGTTCTCCGTGTGAATGGTTATCATGAGATATTTATAACCTGGATCTCTATCATCTTTACTTCTGCTCGTATCTCCATACTTTATAATGGCCAGTTGAGTGGATATTTTGCGTGTTCTAGAGGGGTGCGATAAGGAGATCCTCTTTCTCCTATTCTTTTTTGTATTGTTGAACTGTGTTCGATCTCAGCACCTGATCCCTATGGATTTTAGTCGGACTTCTCTTTTTCCCACTCATCTTCTATATGTGGATGACATCTTGATTTTCTGTAAAGCGTCTGTGAAAAATGCACGTAAGATCAAAGAGATTCTTAATCTTTATGGTGAGCTTTCTGGTCAGCTTTGTAATCCTGTTAAATCCCACGTGTATTTTGGCTCTGGGGTTTCTAACTCTATCAAGAATGGGGTTACTCGTGATTTAGGTTTTGCTTTGGGTTCCTTGCCGGTCACTTATCTGGGTGTCCCTCTTTTTACTGGTCGCATTCGTGCTTCGCATTTTATGGTAATTTATGACAGGATTGTTAATAAGTTCTCCAATTGGAAGGGTTTACATCTTTCTATGGCAGGTCGTATTTGTTTGGTTCGCTCTGTCATCCAGAGCTCTGTGACCCATTATATGATGGTGTATCGTTGGCCCAAGTCACTTATTTACAGTCTGGATTGGAAGTGTTGCAACTGTATCTGGTCTGGCAATATGGATAAAAAGTTGTCTTGTCCGGTTAGCTGGTCCCGGGTTTGTGCCTCTCGTGCAGAAGGTGGCTTGGGGATTAGGCTGTTCTCGGCTATGAATAAGAGTTTTTTGATGAAGATGGCTTGGCGTCTAGTGCAGGGCAAAGACTTCGCTCATTCTAGTTTGAGCACGCGGTATTTGACAAGATTCGGTTATGCTAAATCTTATCTTGCGTCTTCTCTGTTTTGGACTGGAATTCGGGAACATGTGGATAATTTGATTTATCACTCTTATTCTTACGTCGGGACTGGTGGTCACACTTACTTTTGGCGCGATGATTGGCTGGGCTATAAGTTGTGGGAGAAGCTCCATATTCCGCCTTTTATGATGGATTTTCTTAATCAGGCTGTAAGTGATTATTTTTATGATGGAATTTGGCATTTCACTGCTGACTTTATCATTAACTTTCCAGACATTGTTGTGGATATTTTGTTGCTGCCAATTGGGGAGGAGGATGATACCCGTTTTTGGAAGCAATCGGTTACTGGGAATGTGACTGCGGCTTCGGCTTATGCTTCTCAAAATCATAATTTTCCTGAGGTCCGCTGGGGTCGTTGGATTTGGGAAAAGTTCATTCCGGAGCGTCGTTCGTTGATCTATTGGAGAGTTATTCATAAGAAAATGCCCACGATCGATGGTCTCGTTCTCCGTGGCATGGCTGGTCCTAATCGTTGCATTATTTGTGGTCTGGATGAGGAGTCCATCGATCATTTGTTCTGGAACTGCAGGGTCCTGAAACCGGTGTGGGATGATTTTTTAGCTTGGTTTGGCAAAGAGGAGTATTCTCATTATGTGGATATTCATAGTGTGCTTGTTGCGGCTTGGCATGAGAAATTCAGCGCGCAAGTTGGCTCATTTTGGAAAGCGGGAATTATTAATTTAATTTGGAAAATTTGGGACTGTCGCAATCAGGCGACTTTCAATGATGTTGGGTTTCATCCGAAACTTATTATGGGTTTTCTTAAAGTTATGTTTAAGGAAATGGATTCTCACTTTCCCAAGCTGGGTTGTGCTAGCAACTCTTGGACGGATTATTCGTTGCTCAGACGTATTGGGGTTGCTACACGTGCTGCGCCTCCTCCTACTATGAATAAGGTTCATTGGTGGCCCCCAGCCAGCCAATGGATAAAAGTTAATACTGATGGCTCTGCGTTGGGTGCGCCGGGTAGTATTGCAGCTGGTGGTGTTTATCGTGATAACTATGGTTGGGTTCGCCGTTGCTTCCACTTTAAGTGTGGTATTGGTTTTGCTTTTGAAGCTGAGTTACTTCCTGCCATTTATGCAATTAACATTGCCAATAACAAAGGTTGGCGCTTCCTTTGGATAGAGGCTGATTCTATTTATATTGTGAATCTTTTGAACTCCCGCTCTAATGATGTTCCGTGGCGTTTTATGGCTCTGTGGAAGCGGACTATTAGTTTGCTCTCGAATTTTTGCCTTCAGGTGTCTCACATTTACAGGGAAGGAAACAGTGCAGCTGATCTTATGGCTAATCAAAATCGTTCGGAGGGTTGGTGGCCGTTCGCGATTGACGAGATCAAGGATGCTCTGGGCTTAGATATGGCCACACACTCGTTTAAAATTCTAATGGTGTGGCTTTGGTTTTCCAGTTTAACTGGGGTCTTTTCTCGAACACCTGGTGCTCTCTGTTTGGTGGGATCTCTTGGTGTTTTGCGTTCCTTTTGGCGACAACGGTTCAGTTTCTTGGTTTGCTTTGAGCTTGATCGGGGGGCTCTCTTTTGCTGGATGGGTCTTTGGCGTCATTTTTATGAGTCTAGCTGGTGGAGCTGGACTTGGGAGTGGTTCTTTTACGAACACTTGGTGGACATTCTGGACGGTAGCTGCTGGTGTTTAACTGCTGACTCGACAAAGGTGCTCGAGTTTATCTTGGGTTTTTCCTCGAACACATGGTGCTCTTGGTTTGTTTACGGTTTGGGTTTCAGTTTGGCGGGCTCTCTTGGTGATTCACGTTCCTTTTGGTTGCAGCGGGTTTGCTGCTAGTTCTCTTATGAGTTAGTTTTCTTTTGCTCGATGGGTTTTTGGCGTCATGTTGCTGATGGTGGTTGGGTGGGGCGGCCTCCCTTTCTTTTTGCAAATTCTCGGGTGCGCTCGGATTTGGGATTGGGAAGGTCGTCCGCTGGTTGCTCTGCGACAGTGTTTGCTGTTGGCGTGAGTTTTATTAAGGATCGTCTGTCTAGTTCGTGCATTGAGATGATCCTTGCCTATGGGTATAGCTGGTGGAGCTGGATTTGGGCGCTACTTTTTGTCGAACACTTAGTGGATCTGGTGGCTAGTTGTTGGTGTTTAACAGCCGTCTCGATAAATGTTTTGATCGGGTGCGTGTTTTGGTTTTTTGGGTTGTTTTTTGACAGCGACCTCGCCGGAGTTGAGTGTCCTCTTCAGTTTTTGTTGCGTCTTATGTTTAAGTCGCTTTTTGGTGTTTGTCTAAGCTTTGCTCTTGTGGTTTTTTGCTTTGGGACTTTTTTAGTTTTCCCTGTGTCTTCTTTGTTTAGATGGTTGAGCCGGATCAGTTTGAGGACAATGGTTAGGCCGGAGTTCTTGAAACTGATCTTCCCGCTCAACTATCTTCTCTTTTCTGTTTTCGTTTTAGACGAGCACTCTTTTTCCCTTTTATAGTTTTTCCCACTGGGTTTTCTGTAAAAGGATTTTAATGAGGCTCGGCCATTAGTCTGCTTTTTTGTGCTTTCAAGGGTTTTCTTAGGTTTTTTCTTTTCTTTTTATATATAATCGCATTTTAATATAAAATTCTAAAAGTACAACAACATAAAAATATCATAACATAAAATTATAGCAAATTAAAATACAATTACATTAAATTAACAATGCATTCAAAAGAGTATAATGTAAAACTAGTTCCTATTGTTATGTAATTTTATTTTGGCAACTATTATGTAATATTAGTGTTGTTATTATCATGTAATTTATGCTTTTTGCAAGTATTATATAATGTTGTTTTTTTATGTAGTCGGAATAAATTAATGTGCAACAATTTGAATATAGTTCTTAATAAATAAATTATTTTAAAAATATTTATATTATATTCCCTGCGTATTGTAAAAATAGTCATAATTTTTCTTTTTGGGGTGTCTACAAAGAATAGTCATATTCTAATTATGTGCAGTACCCCACAATAGATTACCCTCCATATATTAACTTTTTTACCTATTCTACCACATACTGGGACTCTCTCTCCACTCACAATACAATTAATTATCATTATTAATATTACCTTTAAGGTGAGACACTTTCTCCACTCATAATATACTTAACAACTTTTATTAAAATATGTGCCACTCCCTCCTAGGACTATATTTACAGGACCGAAGGAGTATTATGTTATAATTAAATAAAATTTAGCATAAATAGAAAGAGAATCAAATATATATAATATATACTCCTTCCATCCCAATAATAACGTCCTAAATTTTCTTTTTTGGGTGTCTCTAAATGTTACTCTTTAGATATAAAGATTAATTTAATAATAATAGAAAGTATCAAAATAGAATATTCAATTATAGAGTAAAATATGTAGAGTTGATTGTTGAGCAGCAATATGAAATTATTCTACATTTCACTCTGCAATAGAATGAAGTTCCCTTTAACGTAGAGCAAACCATTGTAGATGCTCTAAGACGGTATTGTTAAGGGAGCTGAGTTGCATGCCTTACTTATTGCGGTTGGGTTTTGCTTGGTAGCTGATATGGGGCTTGTCGTGATTGATTCTTAACTTGTCATTCACGTCTTGCATGATACTTATAGGGGATCTGAATCCCTTAGTGAGAGCAACTCCAATCGCCGCGTCTAAGGGTCGGATCGATGCGGCAAAACATACGCACCGCGTGCTGGAGAACCGCGGTGATGCATCCCTAGTTTGATACGATGCATCAGGGTGATGGGCTGATTTTGTTGAATGCGTGCGTTTGACGCGCACACAAAATAATTAAAAAAAAATTAATGATGGTGGGATTGGGGTTTGGGTTGATCTTCTGGTTTTGGTTTGGGAGAAGACGAAATGGAGAAGACGAAAATGGAGATTGTTGGGAACCTTGTGGAATATCCTAATCCTTGTTTTGATGATACCAAAATTCATAGGTCTTAATTGTAATAGACTAGAATTGTTTTGAACTCAAGTGTTAGAGTTCGGTTCTAGTTTAGCTTGCGGTGTCGAAGACTAAAGACTGAAGAACGAAGGACTAAAGACTGAAGACTGCAGATACCAACTGAAGTATCAGTTGAAGAATCAATTAGGAACTGATTACTTAATGCGCGCAATGGACTGATACTAAAGTCAAGTATTAGTTGAACATTCCTCCTAGGACTGATCTTCCAACGTTCAGAGGAAGCCACGTACTCACAAAGTACAGCCGCATTAAATGCAGAGATCTTAGGATCTTATCTCTGCAGAGGTCATTCCTATCTGGTGGTTACTTTTCAGATACGTCACATCTCCTGTCCATCAAGAGAGCCGTTTCCACCCAGACAAGGAACCTCGAAGATTGAAGCCTCAGCCCAAATTCGAATTGCTCTCCAACGGAAGAAATCTTGATGACGTTCTACGCCAACGGATCTATTCAAGAGTTCTCCTACAAATAGCGCTTGGGGATCACTTCAACCTTCACCGATTCAACGACATAAGCTGAAGCTCTGCCGAAATTGCTACTCAGCCTAAAGCTTAACCTCCCCAAAGCTTGAATCAAAAAAGAGAATTCCAAAGCCAAAATCAGTCACTGCTGATTACACATATTCTCTTAGACCTTAGGCAAACCTCTGTTTACCCAGAAGCCAAAGGTCAAACTTGCTTCAAAGAACTTGTTCTTTGTAAGTATAGTTGGCACTCGTTTAAACCTCTCCTCCATAAGAGTGTTTGAGTGACTCGGAGTTCAGGAAGATACTCTGAACTCTGAAAGGGAAGTCTGAGCACGAGGTGTGCTTAGCAGGGAAATCCTACGCGAGTTGTGTAGGTGGGGTTTGGGTTGGGGCGGGTGGGGCCCATGGAAATATTACTTTTTTATAATTTCTTTTACATATTTTTTTAATTTTAATTTTTGATTTGTTTTAAAATTCTAATTTTTTATTGTAATTTTAATTTTAATTATGTTGTTTTTTTTAATTATTCAAATTATGTAATTTTTAGTTTTAATGTAATGTTTAATTTATTTTCTATGAAAATTAAACATTTTAGCAAAAATGTGTTGAAATTGAAATTTTGGTGGAAATGAATATTTTAGCACCAAGGTAAGAACTTTGCATTGGAGAGGGAGGTGGTTAAGATGGGAACCACCATTTTAGACCCAACTTAAGCATCTTGCATTGGAAATGCTCTAATGATCTTTGAAAAGTTTTTGAATATATTCGTAAGTCTGTAATTTTCGATTTTTATCATGCACGTAGGAACACTAACAAAATGGTGCATCATCATTAGCTAATTTTGCTATTAGTCTTGGCTTGTTATGATCTAGAAGTTGGAGTTCGTGTTTCTTTTTAATGTTATTCACTTCGATTTAAATAAATTATTCACTTTTTGTCTATAAAAGAAAATTATGGTATATTTTTTAGTTCTAAAAAAATAAACTAAGGTACACTCGGGGAGAAGCTTGCGTGTGATATAAAAAATGTGCACCCTTTATTAACACTATAATATGCGTCCTTCAATAAATAAGACCTAAGTCAGTAGATCTTGACCACTGTATACCTACTTTAATATTTAATTTTCACATTGGCGACCTATTAATGAATTTTAGACCAATGTTTTGGTTGAAAAGGTCATAATTAACATATAAAAGATGCCGCTACAGCAGTATGACTAGGGATGTCAATCGGGCCAGCCCACCGAATTTTTGGGCTAGTCCTATCGGGTTCCGAGTTAGTCGGGTGCGGGCTAATCGGGTTGGAGATTTTTTCGAGTTGTAAATCTTCAACCCTAACCCTAAACTTTCGGGTTTCGGGCTAGCCCATCGGGCTAATCAGGTTAAAGGCGTAAAAATAAAATTATCATTTGCATTTTATTATTCCTAATGATCTAATGTATAATATATAAAATATACATAGATATTAAAGATATAAATTATATGACAAAGCATGAAATGCAAAAATATAAGATATTCAAGATTACATAAACAAAATTATATTAAAATGAGATAGTAAAATTTAACATGTATCAATGCACTAGAATCAATTTGGATTATTACCGAATAATTAGAGGATTTGCCATGCACGTCTCATTGACAGAAAAAAAAAAATTGGTATCACTTTAAAATGAGATACTAATAATTATTTTCTAACTAATGAGATACTAATAATCAATTTCTACAAAAAAATCCGTAATTAATTTCACTTTTTTTAATGAGATTGCACACACACACATATATATTCTAACTAATTAATTTTACTTTTTTTAAAGAGGCTACTTATATATATTTAAGCAAATACCATAGATCTAAACATAGCAGAAATTGTAACTGGATGCATCAGTCACAATTTCGTCAGCCCACCGGGCCAGCCCATCGGAGCCCTATCGGGTTCCGGGTTAGTCGGGTGCGGGCTAATCGGGCTGGAGGTTTTTTCGGGTTGCAATTTTTCTACCCTAATCCTCTAATTTTGTCGGGTTATTCGGGTCGGCCCACGGATTTCGGGCTGCATTGACATCCCTAAGTATGACGTAGATTTCATTTCACAGTCTTCTATACAGTATTTGTATCATTTTTATATACGAGTATATATGATATCCCTTCACCTAATTTAATAATTCAACCACTTTATGGACAAAAGAAAAAGAAGACCACCAAAAAAGTTTATGCTATAGGAACTCTGAAAAGAAAATGTCCACAGCCAAATGCATATTCAATAATTTAATAATTCAACCACTTTGTCGTGGAAAGTTTTGTTTTCAATTAGTTAAGCTCAAATGCATATTTGGAATATATATAGATAACAGATAATGACAAATATTGAAATATTTAGATAATAGAGAATAAATCATGGCCATTTAAATTTGTTAATCTAACGGATAACATTGTGGCTGTACTTTTTTCCTTTGTTTGGCCAAAAAGGCCATATAGGTAAATGAACAAATTTAACAATATCGTTAATTAAGATACGGAGGATCAATAATTATCTTTTTATTTTTGGTAAGATCCTATACTTTCATATCTTATTATTTTTTATTATTATTCATTCATATACTTTCATATCTTATTATTTTTTATTATTTTTCATCAATGTCTAATATATCTACACGGTCTCTTCTACTATCCATAGCAATTTTATAGTTTCTCATATATTTTCGATTCTTATTTGTATAATATGTTTATTTAGATGTTCGTATTTTTTATAAGCTTATTCAAAATGGTGTATATTAAATATTTTATGACAACAAGAACATTTCGAATACTTTATTTAGATGTTCGTAAGAGCATCCACATTGGTCTTACTTGATAGCTTACTTGATAGGAGGGGACCACAATAAGTAAAGAGATGACATTGGGATTACTTGATAGCTTACTTGATTTTTTTAGTTTAGATTACTTGATTTATTAGTGGCGCGTGGCTGAAATTTGGAGAGATCGGGTATACTCGATGGAACGAGTAGCCCTCAAGTAGGAAGAGCTTGCATTGGGCTACTCGATGCATTTGGGCTACTCGAGTAAGGGCATCGAGTAGCCCAATGCGGATGCTCTAATTTTTGTTAAGCTTGTCCGAAAAATTTTATGTTAAATATTTTTAGAATTTTAGGAATATCATACGTAACAAATAATCACATTCGAACAAAACATAAATTTTCAATGAACAAAACACAATTTTATTCATAAATTTTGAACAATAAAATACAATTTCTTAATGAACATAACACAATTCTTCGATGAACGAAACTCCAGATGAATAAAACACAATTTCTCAATGAACAAAATACAATTTTCAAATGAACATAAAAGAATTCTTCGATGAACAGAATACAATTCTTCGATGAACAGAAATTCAGACGAAAAACCTTGGGATCAATTCGAATACAGTCCCTTCAACATCCATCTTCATCACCAATATGCTTCAACTAACCAGCAAAATCGAAGCCTTGAATCTGAGAAACATTATACAGAGGATGTGAAGCCACCTGCGGTCTGAACTAGTTGAATCCTGCTCATTCTCTACTTATTTTCTACAACATATACTCATTCATTACCCACGCTGCATAAGGCAGCAATGTAACCCCTTTCGTGAACAGAGAACGGAGGGCAAATGCGGATCGAGAGAGAGAGAAAAGAGTGTATGGAAAGAGAGAAGTAGGTGAGAAAGAGAGAATACTTGTAACAACTGAGCAGCAGCGCGACGGTTAGGCAGTGATGGCGGCAGAAACTAATGACTTTCGCCGGAGAATAAAGAAAGGAAGACTGGAAGAGATGGCAGATAAAGTGAGAAACGACGGAGGGGGGAGAGGAAAGAGAGAGAGAGAGAGAGATGAATGAGGAGTGATTTTAGACTAATCGGCTTCTACCCTATTAAAAAGTTACTGTAATACCCTTGTGCAATTAAAACTGATAGCTGAGCAATTATAAATGAATTTTAATTTTAGTTACTTAATTATTTTGAACCGTTAGATTCAACGATTTTAATGGTAGAGATTAATTCTTTACTCTCTATACTTAGGGGATTCTCCATTGAATCGTCCTCTAAGGCTACCCAGATTACTCCCTTGTAGGCTAAATTCTGCTCTGAGGTAGTGTTTCAACTCTGCTCCGACTTAAAGGATTCATACTCTACTCTGACTTAAGGAGATGCTCTACTTTCAGAAAATTACATTCTACCCTCTGGGAAGGTCTTTTACAGTCTACTCCCGAAGATACTTTAATCTGCTTTGATCTGTTGGGATTCTTCCTTTATGAATAGATAGGGTATTCAGGATGTTCTCGTGAGGAAGCTCTGAGTCCGGAATACCATCTTCATCACACACCTAATCCCACCCCTATATATATATATATATATATATATGTTAAATAGAGAATGCTAAATATTTAGAGAATAGAGAATTCGTGAAACAAAAACGAACAGATGTATAAATTTGATGAACAAATCAATGTACCGCATGAACATCAATTTGTCCCAGGTTCGAATCCTGTTGGTGGCGAGTTTTTCTCTTTTTTTACCAAATACGTATGTTCGTTAGTTATATTGATCTGTTCGTAAAATGTATAGATTTGTTCAAAATGAAATATATAATAATTCTCTGTTTAACTTGACCATATATATATATAGGGTAGGGTTAATATAAAAACCCCTCTTAAGATGAAAACTAGGAACCAATTTAAAGCCATTGATTTAAATAAAATAGAGGGCTGAGATTAAACTACAGTTGCACAATTTCGATTGCATAGATGCACAGTTTCAATTGCATAGATGCACAATTTAGATTTGCTTGAGTATTTTGCATTGTTTGTTTCAATTGCATAAATTGCATATTTTTTAAGTGCACAGTAAAATATAATAGATGCACAGTTTCTTTTGTTGACTAAATCCTAACCATTAGATCTAATATTTAAAAGGTTAAGATTAGGTTCCTAGTTCTCATTTTAACAGAGGTTTTTATTAGAACCTCTTCCTATATATATATATATATATATATATATATATATATATATATATATATATATAGGGAAAGGCTAAAATAAGAATGCTTCTTAAAACCATTTTCAGCCCTTAGATCATCAAGATCTACGGTTGATTTATCACCTTGTTGGATAAATTCATGGTCCTGAGTTCGAATCCCAAAGGTAGCAAAAAATTATTTTTCGCAATTCATGCCTTTATACAGTTTATTCATGCGTGTTATACATAAAATTCATGCATTTTTGCTGGTTCGTAATTCTTAAAATAAGGGTGGTTTATTGAATAACCGCCCCTTATATATATAGGGTTGAGTTCCATAGAGAAGTATCTTTTTATTCATTATGAACAAATCTATTCATTTTACGAACAGATCAACATAAGTAATGAACAGTCGTATTTAGTAAAAATAAAGAAAAACTTGCCATCAGCAGGATTCGAACCCTTAGCAAATTGTTGTTCATGTGGTACATTGATCTATTCATTAAAATTATAGATCTGTTCGTTTTTATTTTACGAATTCTCTATTCTCCACAATATTTAACTTATCTGTTGAACCCTTCTCTCTCTCTCTATATATATATATATATATATATATATATATATATATAAGGATGGGTTATACTGAGAATGCTATCTTTCGTGAGAAATGAGAATGATTGCATAAGTTGTAGTATAATACTGCATAAAATTTGTACCTGGGTTCGAATCCTAGAGGGAGCGAAAATTTTATCTAATTAATTGAATTTCATTATGCAGTCATTACAAGCAGCTTATGCAAATTACAAGCATTTTATACAACATATATACTGGCTTATTGGGAGAATTAAGATCAAATGAGAATGAACAAATGTGGTGAGAATGAAAAATGATTGCATATTTTAAGTTAAATATTCTGGAAATTGGTGCGTTTATGGGTTTGTTTTATGCTTTGCAGGAGATTTAGGTTTTATAGATGGAAGAGTGTAATTTTGGAGATTTTGGAGTAGAATGGCGTATTCTGGCGCAATCTGGTGTTCAGAGCTGAAAAGCCCGCGCCAGAGCTGAAAAGCCCACGCAGAGAAGAGTAGAGAGGCTCGCCAGAGCAGAGCTGACTTCATAGTCAGAGCTGAAATCTCCAGAGCTGAACTTCCCTATCAGAGCTGAAATTTCCAGTGCAGAACAAACTTGTCAGAGCAGAGCTAAATCATCAGAGCTGACTTACGCGCCAGAGTAAACTTGACAGAGTCAACATAGTTTGCTAGAGTCAACATATTCAGAGCTGACTTTTAGCTCTGCCATTCTCGCCAGATCTGAACTTTACAGATCTGACTTCCAGCTCTGTCTTACCTTTCCAGAGCCGAATTTCCAGAGTTAGCCAATTCTCGCCAGAGCTAAGATAACACTACTAGAAAAACGCTCATAGATAACGGATTTTTTCCGTTATCTATGAGCAAAAAAACCGTTGTGTATAGTGGTGTTATCTATTCTATACGTCATACACAACGGTTTCAAAATCGTTATGTATAGTAGCATAGATAACGGTACGATGCGTTATACATAACAGTACGCATCTGTTATCTATAAAGGTTATACATAACGGTTTTTCACCGTTATGTATTAATATTTTTCCGTTATGTAATAATTTTTTTTTATCATAGTTAACAGTTTTTTGCACTTTTTATAACGATTTTAACCGTTATCTTTGATAGAATACATAACGGTTTTTCACCGTTATGTATTAAGATTTTTCCGTTATGTATTAATTTTTTATTTTATCATAGTTAATAGTTTTTTGCACTTTTTATAACGGTTTTAACCGTTATCTTTGATAGAATACATAACGGTTTTTTGCACTTTTTATAACGATTTTTTGCGCTTTTTATAACGATTTTTGCAGTTTTTATAACGATTTTAACCGTTATCTTTAATTAGAATACATAACGATTTTTTGCACCTTTTATAACAGTTTTTTGCACTTTATATAATTGTAGTATATTTTTAAATTTTGCAATTTTTATAAAACGACAAAATGATAAAATCAACGATAACAATATTATATATCATCCAAAAAATTCATACATTATTATACAAATGAACCAAATATCAAGTATACATCATCATTGCATATTCCGATTCAAAATTGAAAATACCAACTACCTTATAGCTAATGATTGGCCTGGGAGCTTGAACATTAATATCAAGTATGCAAATGATTCACAAATTCTTGCCTCCTTTCAAGACCCTCTAGCTTGCATTTGAAGCTGAGATACGCGATTAGAATATCTTGCAAATAACTAATTGAATATGTTGGCCTGGGAGCTTGAACATTACTAAATCCTTTTTGCTCGGCACTGAGAAATCTTTTTGAGGATAGCTGGGATAGTTTTGATGACTTCTCTACAGGCACTTTGTGATGCAAATTCTGGTGCTGAATTCTGTAGCCATACATTTGGGTCCCCAAAGAGATCTCAACATGTGCAGGAGGACAAGATGGAGGACGACAGTGCTCTGATGTAGGAGCCTGCAGTCCATAACTGGGCAAGTGCTCATGCCTTAATTTGGACTTACTCAAAGGCATGCTAGATAGAGCACTTGTATCTTCTTGAATCCACAATGAGATGAATTGATCTAGCGCCATCTTGTCACCTAGCAAAAAGATAAGAGAATCAACAAAAATCAAATTAGGATTGTTCTCTGCAAATTGTCTGTGTTTGAATAATTAATCATTAGATGGACACAAGGTTCCTCAGAGTTGCACACATAACTAGGTTCCATATATCAAGTTGTTGTTTCTGAAAGAAAATTATGCTTTGATCGATTGCACTAGTACAGGAATCGAACTGAACAACAGAAAAAATAAGGATATCCAAATGTGAAGACAAGATCATAATATAACATGTATGGTTCGAGATAATGATGCACTGAGTACTTGGTACAAAGAAAAGAGATCTCAAATAGACATTGAAGATCCATACATAACAGGAGGTTGACAAAATAAATTAACTGTGGAAAACAAGGCAGATGACATGTTCCAGCGATACCATGGTGAGAAACTAGTCTAGGTGGAGAGGTTAGCATCAGTTGTAGTCATAAACACTTACCAAATATGCAGCACAAATTATTTACCTGATGTTGGGTCTGAGAAAGCACCAGGAGCACCAACTTTAAATGGTATCTCATCATAATAGCTCAAAAATCTTCAAAACAGTGGACTTTGAAAACGCACTTCAAAAATCATTCTTAATCAGTGAAGCAGCTACAATATCTCAAATTAAGACAAAACATTCACATTAGCTACTAATATTTAAATCAGAAATTGATTTAAAATAAAGCAGAGTAACATAAGTGAAGGTAATTAAACACATAGAAAACACGGAGTCACAAAAGTGCAAGACCATTTCCCATTAACAGTTGTTTCCATATGTATAAAGCAAATTAGGTGCTTTTAGTTTCTGGTTTAATCACTACAAAGTGCAACAAATCTCATTCATGTTAATGGGGAATAAGGACAAAATACAAATAATACTATATATTCAATAGTTGTATTCATTTAAACTTACATGAGAGAAACTACAGTTAAATATTTCCATGGTGGAGCAAAATCTGCAACTCAGTTTCAAAACATGTCTCACATATACGAATACTGCTACTGCTACTACAACTACAACTACGAAAACGACTGCTCATACAGCATGTTGAGGAGCAAGGAGTCGTACCATCAGCCGCTAATGCCATTCAATGCCCCCGAGCGTGGTGCAGCCTATTCCTTCCCAAGCATCACTGCAGCCAACTTCTTTGTTGTCAACGCCTGCCATGTTCTCGTTCCACCAACCACCTCCATTCTCATCTGTAACAAGTGAAGGATGTTTCTTTAGTGTATGTAATAACTCATCTCATAGTATGTTTCTTTAGTGTATGTAATAACTCATCTGTAACAAGTGAAGGATGTTTCTCCGGTGTCAATCCGTAACCTTGAGATGCCGACGCCCTGGAGATTGGCGCGGGGAAACCATTCCCTGAACATAGCTAAGTCCGACGGAAGTTACCGTGAAAATGAATCTATAATCCAGTAGGCATAAAATGCAGAATCTCTTGATCCTGAAATGAATCTATAATCCAGCAGGCATAAAATGTAGAAAGAAATACATAATCAAGCGAAGAAGCTACCTGAAATGGAAAAAATAGAGGGGAATGCAAGAACTGGATTTGGGATCTAGATCTGCTCAGATTCGCTTTGTGCTCCGAGTGAGAAGATTGAGACATACATAACATAAAGGAGCAAAAACCTGTAGTGTTACCATAGCCACTACAGGAACCCTACAAGAAAAAATACTCAATATCAAGAAATTGGATAATATACAATTTGGGAGAATATAAAAGAACATTTCCTTAAACTTTCCCATCTCAGACCAGCTCCTGTAATAGAAATAAAAGAACATATATTCTCTGAGAAGTAGAACACTTGTGTGCCATGATTTACATAGAAAAGACATAGCAATCAAAGGCAAGCTATAATACACATTGAAAACATGAGTAATCTCTTTCACGAAAAGAAGTCCTTTGGAAAAAAAAGTCGAGACCACATCAAGGATCATCGATATAAAGAAGCTCAATAATAGAATTGCATAAATTTTACCAGCAAGAGCAGTCCAGACTGTAACATCTACAATTGTGAGGCTATAACCAGCGAGAAAGGTATTCAATAGTAGATACTCATCCACAAAGTGGCATGCTCGATGAATGGCTTCTCGAGTCCAATAAATTCTGCATTCTAATTGAAATCTGAATTCACAGCGTGAAGCTCCATGAATTGTTGACAACAAAGAGAAACAATCATAAATTAAATGAGGAATTGGAAAAAATAGGGTTTACGAGCTGACGCGCGCGAAGAGCAGATAGGGATTTGCGAGCTAAAATGAGGTTTATCGCGGCGCCTAGGGTTAAAAGGGGCGGCGAGAAGACGGCCGGCGTGGCAACGGCGAGTCGACACGGTCGGTGGCAGGCGACGCGGGTTCGAGATGGAGAGATATCTCCGCAGCTGCTGCTACGGGTAAACAAATAGAGGACGACGAGATGGGGGGCGCAGTGAGTGCCGGGCGGCGCTGGTCGTGGCGGCGAGTCGCGACGGCGGTGGCAGGGCACGGCGATGGTGAAGAGAGAAAGAGGCCAGGTCCGATTTGGGGGAAATTTTGAGGTGTTAGCGTGAAAATTGAGCGGGAGCAATGAATAGGGATTTTTGGCGTTGAAGAAATGAAGTCAAATCTTTTTCTTTCTTTTTTTTTTCTTTTGTTTCACTTTAATTATTTAATTTTTGGTATTTAGGTTTCTAATAATGTATTTAGATTTTATTATTTTTCAAAGTCTATAACTAGAAATAAATTCAGATTTTAGGATAAACAATTTATTTGTTATTTTTTAATATAATATAATATTATTTTTAAAAAATTAATAAAAAAATTATATACATAACAGTTTTTAGAGACGCTCATACATAACGGTTCAAAAAAACCATTGTAAATGACTCTTATACATAACGGTTCTTTAACGTTATGAATAAACCGTTATAAAAGATGGTCATAGATAACGGTGGCACAACGGTTTTGTAATACCGTTATGTATGCAACTAATAGATAACGCAAAAACATAACGAATTTGTTCAAACCGTTATCTATGCATATAGAGAACACTACATAGATAACAGATTTTCTCAAAACCGTTATCTATTCCTAAAAGTGCGCTCATACATAACGGTTTTTCAAAAAAACCGTTATCTATGCACTGTTATGTATGTAAACTTTTGTAGTAGTGTAACTTGCAGAGCACGATCCAACTGGACTTACCTTTGAGTTTACGATTCTAATTCCTTAAGAGTCCAGTTTTACAAGGCGAGTGTTGGGAACCTTGTGGAATATCCTAACCCTTGTTTTGATGATACCAAAATTCATAGGACTTAAATGTAATAGACTAGAATCGTTTTGAACTCAAGTGTTAGAGTTCGTTTCTAGTTTAGTTGCGGTGTCGAAGACTGAAGACTGGAGTTACCAACTGAAGTGTCAGTTGAAGAATCAGTTGAAGACTGATTATTTAATGCGCGCCATAGACTGATACTAAAGTCAAGTATCAGTTGAACATTCCTCCTAGGACTGATCTTCCAACGTTCAGAGGAAGCCACGTACGCTCAAAGTACAGCCTCACTAAATGCAGAGATATCTCAATATCTTATCTCTGCAGAGGTCATTCCTATCTGGTGGCTACTTTTCAGAGATGTCACATCTCCTGTCCTTCAAAGAGAGCCGTTTCCACACAGACAAGGAACCTCGAAGATTGAAGCCTCAGCCCAAATTCGAATTGCTCTCCAACGGAAGAAATCTTGAGGACGATTTACGCCAACGGATCTATTCAAGAGTTCTCCTACAAATAGCGCTCGAGGATCACTTCAATCTTCACCGATTCAACGACATAAGCTGAAGCTCTGCCGAAATAGCTACTCAGCCTAAAGCTTAACCGCTCAAAGCTTGAATCGAAGAAGAGAATTCCAAAGCCAAAATCAGTCACTGCTGATTACATACATTCTCTTAGACCCTAGGCATTTATCTGTGTACCCAGAAGCCAAAGGTCAACCTTGCTTCAAAGAACTTGTTCTTTGTAAGTATAGTTGGCACTCGTTTAAACCTCTCCCCCATAAGAGTGTTTGAGTGACTCGGAGTTCAGGAAGGTACTCTGAACTCTGAAAGGGAAGTCTGAGCACGAGGTGTGCTTAGCAGGGAAATCCTACGCGAGTTGTGTAGGTGCTGAAATCCTACGCGAGGTGTGTAGGTGGGGAAACCCTACGCGAGGTGTGTAGGTGCTGAAGAGAGTTTATCTTCAGTTTACGGTTTGCAGTGCACCAGGCAAGCACTTGCGGAGTGGATTGTTGGTCTGATCAACCAGCCGTGGATGTAGGAAAGAGTTTTTCCGAACCACGTAAAAGTCTCTGTGTTATTTACAGCTTTCAGTTTTACATTCATAACTGTGCTATTTCAATTGATAAAACTGAACACTAACTAACAGCAAAGAGAAACCCTAATCCAACTATCTGCTCCACTGAGGCTATTCGAAACTAAGTTTAATTTCCGCTGCGTATGATATCAATCTGACTCACTATCCTCTGATAGTAAGGAAGAGAGATATCATCTTCATCTTTGCAAACACGACTGAAGCCCTTACGTGGATCAGTTAAGTTCTAGTGACTTAACTGATAACTCTTTACTGAAGAGCTTTCAGTATCAGTCGTCAACCCTGTTGGTCAAAACTAATTTCGGTTAAACAGGTGTCTGGTTTGCATGCAAAGTTTCTTTTCTATCTCTGACTGAGATCCCTCTGATTGAGGTCGGTAGATTGTCAAAAATAGCCTATAGGTGTATTTCCCCCCCCATACACCTATTCGAGACCCCCCGGACCTAACAATTGGTATCAGAGCAGGTTGTTCGCAAGAACTATCTGTCTCTGACTAGTTCCTACTTGAACTAGATCATTTCTTAAAGGTCTCGAAGAAGTTTTACTCTTTCTTATTTTTGTGCTTGCTATTTGCTCTATCTGCTGTTATCTGTTCTCTCTTTTTTGATGGAGACTAACCACAGCAGATTATCTTCTCTACCTATGTTTAGTATTGAAAAATACGACATATGGAAGTTTCGGCTTGAAAGCTTCCTCACCGCCCAACATTGCAGAATGTGGGAAGTCATCACCAACGGTCCGATCATCATCACCGAAACTGTAAAAAGGGTTCCTAATGACATCCGTCAGGAACCTTACGATGAGGACCAGCCCAAGTCAAAGGCAGACTTCACCACAGAAGAAAGGAAGCAAGATGAGTTAGACAACCTCGCCAAAAGCATCATCTCCGGCACCGTTCCCGACAAGCATGTCATGAAGATCATCAAGTGCAGAACAGCAAAGGAGATGTGGGACATTCTGGAAAGAATGTGCGTAGGTTCTGAGGAAATCAAGGAGAATAAGCTATCCATAGCTTGCCAGAAATTCGACTCCTTCCTCATGCTCAAGAATGAATCTGTCGAGGAAATGGAACAAAGATTCAATCTTATATTGAATGAAGTTCAATCCATTTCCAAAGACAAATACACTCAACGAGAAATCAACCTGAAGATTCTTCGAGCATTGCCACATGGAGAATGGCAGATCTACTCAGTCGCTCATCAGCATAAGCCAGGATTCAGTCAACTCCCAACAAACAAGCTTTTCTCCAATCTCATGGCAAATGAGTTCGACCTTCTGAGAAATCTTGGTACCAAGAAGGCTGGAGGATCAGATGAAGATGGTCCATCAACCTCAAGAGGAGTTGTACTAAAGGCCTCGACCAGAGAAGGCAAGAAGCAGATCAAGGAGCCAACGGAACTCAACCCTGAGGACTTCTTCAGTCAATATGCCTTGTTGACTGACAGATTCAACAAGATGGAGTCCAAGTTCCGGAAGTACAAAAGGTTCCACAAGCAGCACTTCAAGGGAAAAGAAAGAGAAGGGGACTCCAGACATTCCACAGATCGAAGCGGAGAAAGGAAGTCAGCCGCTTACGACATCAAAGAATTGGAATGTTTTGGATGTAGAAAGAAAGGGCACTTTCGACATGAATGCCCTGATTTGACTCCAGCTGAGCGCAGGGAACTGAAAGCGAATAACGATCGCAGATCTTCGAAGAAGAAAGCAATGGTTGCTGATGATGCTGACTCTTCCAACGACACATCAGAATCATCCGACTTCGACAGTTCCAGCTCAGATGATGAGAGCCGAGCCCTGATGGCCAACGAATCAGAAAGTGTAGCTGACAACAGCTACGACAATGGAATGAATGGCCCAGAGGTAGAATCTCTCACAAAAACTCCATATACTGATAACTCCCTGATGCTTTTAGGAGACCACTCAGAATCTGGAGATAGCTCATCCTTTGAAACTGACGAGTTTGATCAGCTCTTGACTGATCACTGTCAGCTGAGGAAAATGTTCGAAGATCTCCTCAAGCAGAATCAGAAAATGGACAAGGAGATCAATGATGAACGAGCTAAACATCAGACAATCATCTACTTTCCGGATGAAACTTGTCTTGATCAGCTAATCATGGAGAACAGCCGACTGGAAGAAGAGCTCAGAGTCTCCAACTCAGAAGGTGAAAGAGCATCTCATGAAATCAAGAGGCTCAATCACAAGCTGGAAGAAACAGTCAAGAACTGCATGATGCAGTCTCCCATGATGAGCAACTTTCCATCGAAAGGACTGGTCAACAGCATCGGAGGAAAGGTTGCAGCTGCCAAAGGAAAGGATATCATGATCATCTCTAAGAATGATCCTTCTGAAATCACAACCTCAGAAGAATCAAGAGACCATGATATGGATGAAGTTCACAAGCGCAGACTGATGGCCAGATCAAATGTTCCACCTCCACGAAGCTACAGACGAGCTGAGGAGGCTCCCAACCAGATCATCTTATTGAAAAGGCTGGAAAGCAGATTTCAGTCAAAGATCCGGGAAGGAACATCAGGAGCCAAGAAGAATCTTCATCATCAATCCAGGGGGAAGAAAGGCCACATCAGTCAGAAACTGACATCCTCAGTTCAGTTTCAGAAGGAACAACATCCATGGAGATCAAGCAATGCTGAATCCAGTCGAGCCATGCCACTTCCTCGACGACAAGCCACTGGACGTCAGACAAATCTCCATAAGTCTGCAAAGACTAAAGTATCTCAAGGAAGATACTTCGCCGAGCAAAGAAGACCTCAACCACTCATCAGACAGAACTGCTACAAGAGTGAGGCCTTCAAAAGGATTTCTCAACAGAAGAATGCTCATGTGCCACCTGAAGCGCCAACGACATCGATCAGACATCCAAAAATGCGCAAAAGATCAACCAGACCAATTCTGAAGCAGATTTAGGTTCCAAAGGTAACTCGAACTAACATTGAAGGACCCAAAGCTTGATTGGGTGCCTAAGCAACTCTTCCTTGCAGGTCAATGTCAGGAAACATAAAAAGAAGGAAGAGGCCAAAGCTTCAATCAGAACGTGGTATCTGGACAGTGGCTGTTCGAAGCATATGACGGGCTACAAAGAATATCTATCCCAGTATGTTGAGAAAGCTGGATCCAAAGTTGCATTCGGAGACAACTCGATTGGAGAAACAAAAGGCTACTGATTTATGCTTAATTGTTCTAATTTTAGGGGTTTGAATGTGCTCATTGTAAGTTAAATCTTCTGGAAATTGGTGCGTTTTATGGTGTATTTGATGCTTTTCAGGAGATTTAGGTTTTAATGGTGGAAGAGTATAATTTTGGGGATTTTTGGCTAAAAATGGCATTTTTACGCCAGACCAGACCAGAGCAGAGAAATCGCTGGCCAGAGCAGAGAAATCGCTGGCCAGAGCAGAGAAATGCACCAAGTCAGAGAAGTGGTCTAGGCCAGAGGAATCATAGGCCAGAGAAATCAACCACCAGAGAAATCAAGTCTCCAGAGCAGCGGAACCAAGCGCTCCGGATCCAGAGAAGTCATTCGCCAGAGAAGCGAAATCCTAGCAGTCAGAGCAGAGGACTCGAAGTAGACAAGTCCGTCAGAGAACTCGCTAAGCCAGAGAAATAGCGCCAGAGAACTCGCTAAGCCAGAGAAGTAGCGCCAGAGAACTCGCTAAGTCAGAGAACTCGCTAAGCCAGAGAAGATAGCCAGAGCAGAGAAATCAACCATTCCTCTGCAGAAAAGCGCCAGAGGAGAGAAAAGCGCCAGAGGAGAGAAAAGCGCCAGAGAAGAATGTCAGAGGAGTCGAGGCCAGAAGAGTCGCTTCCCCGCTGACCAGATGAGTCAAGTCCAGAGCAGAAGAATCACTAAGTCAGAGCGGAAGCCATTCCGCTGGCGAGAATTCCGAATCCGGCCAGGGAGGAGATTACTTCCATAGCGCGCATCACAGCTGGACTTACCTTCCTTTGCACGATTCTATTCCTTTTAGAGTCCGGCTTTGCATGGCAACTTCCATGGTGATCCATAGGGAATTGAAGTCTATAAATAGGGCTATACTTTTCATTGTAATAATGAATCTTTTGCCCTAGTTTTAGACGCCATTCTTGAGATCTGTTGGCATCCGAAGCTTAGGATTTACTTGCTTTCATAGTTGTTCATAGTTTTGAGTTTTTATTGTTCTAAGTTAGATTTCAATTTCGTTTTAGTTTAGTTTCTTGGATTGTGATTGAGTGACACAATTACACGTTCAAGACAATTACGGTATTTCATATTTCAATTCAAGTTATTTTCGTTTAATCATGTTTATGCTTTTCGTTATTGTTTATGCTTTCTTTTCAATTATGCAATTTAAATTATGCACCTTAGTTTCATGCCTAGATTAGAAGTCTTTAAATTTATAAGTATTTAATTTCTTAAGTTAGGTTTAATTCAAGTTGTTTAAATTATTGCTTAGGTTAAGTTCAATTTACATTTAAGTTTAAGTTACGTTTTTAAATCAAAACCTTTACTGCTTTCTTTTACTGTTTTTCCTGCGATACAATTAAAAGCCCTTTAAGACTTTCCTTGAGAGATGACACTGGGTCAACTTACCATCACTAGGATGTCCTTGTCCTATTGCAAGTCAATCTAGAGGTGTTTCTAGTTGAGTCAAATTTTGGCGCCGTTGCCAGGGAAAGTTTTAGGCGTTTTAGTTGTGTCGTTTTACTTGCTTTATTTAATTTCCAGTTTTTACGTTTTTGTTTTTACTTTTCTTTTCTTTCCACCCGGTGCGTTTCACCCGTGTGTTAAGTGTTGTGTATGCAGGGACGCCGTAGTCTGAAAAGAAAACTAACGTCCCCGCTGGATAACACTCGGACACATACTAGAGCAGACACTTTATACTCTGACTCTGATTCCGAGGACAGCGCTGCAAGCCTCGCCAATTCCAGCTCTGACCCCGATCTTGACGTTACAGAGTACACGACAGCCACGGCAGAACACACTAAGGAGGAAAAGGCCAGCTCCGCCAATTTTTGCACCAAGCAGAATTTAAACAAGGAAAAGAAGGAGATGGCCAAGAACACGGAATATATGGGAGACTTCACCAGGCCGGTAATTGGAGATACCAACACGTCAGCAATCGTGCTCCCCGCTGCTGTGAGAAACTACAATCTCAAACCTAATGATTCGAATCTGCTGCTGGTGTTCCACGGGATGCCAAGCGAGGATGCGCTACAATTCATCTGGGATTTTTGCACACAAGTGCAAACAATCCCTCTACTTACTCTTACGGAGGATCAACTCAAGCTCAAGTGCTTCCCCTACGCACTTAAAGATCGGGCGAGGACGTGGATGCTATCTCTGCCGCCCAACTCTATCACTACGTGGGGAGATGCTTGTGAAAAGTTCATGCTGAAATACTACCCAAGTCACAAGACACAGGAGCTGAGAACAAAAATAATGGAGTTCACCCAAGGAGCGGACGAGCCTTTACACGAAGCTTGGGAGAGATATGAAGAACTCCTCCGCCAATGTCCTCAACATCAATTCACTAATGTGATGTTGATGCAGTTTTTCTACGATGGGTTAGTAGAAACTGCTCAATTTATGGTGGATAGCACAGCAGGAGGAAACATAGCTCGGAAGACAGCGGCAGACCTGAAAGAGATCTTCAAGACATTAGCCGAAAGCTCCCAACAGAAATCTGTCCGTGGAAGAAGAGTTGATGCCAGCGCGGTGACAAATCAGTTTGAGCTGCAGAAGCAAGTAGCCGATCTTGTGAGACAAGTGGAGCATCTCAAGATGGGCAAGATGGAAAATTCTCCAGTTCAGAGTCCAACCTCGCCGAATCCAGCCATGCAGTACGTAGAGCCGTGTGGTATTTGTGGAGATGTCAGCCATGGAGCCCATGAGTGTCACAGAATGGGCGAGTTCACTCCGGAGGGTCAAGCTGAAGTCTATGCGGCACAAGGATTTCAAGGCTACAATCAAGGGCCAAGCAGACCTGGCTTCGTGCAAAACTATAATCAAGGGCAGAGCAGACCACAGAATTATAATCAAGGGCAGAACGGCAATAATGGATGGAGAGGACAGCAGCCCTATGCACCGCAGCAAAATTTTTCCCAACAATATCCACCGAGGTATCAACAGCAAGGGAATTTTCAGCCTGCGCAGCAACACGCTCAGCCCCAGAAGTCATCACTTGAAGATACGTTGCAAGCTTTCATGGAGATTAGCAAGCAAAATATGGAGATGACTAAGCAGACTATGGAGTCTCAAGCTTCCACCATAAAAAGACTTGAGACCACCGTAGGGCAACTGTCGGGCACCCTGAACCAATTGCAGCAGCAGCAGCAGCCGGGAAAATTTCATGGTCAACCTCTGCAAACTCACCAAGCTTTAGCTATCACTGCTCTCGAAGAGCAGACTTGGATACCGGAACAAGCATGGATTCCAGAGAAGACCAGGATACCAGAGCTGACGTGGATGCCTGAACCAACCACGGTACTAGAGCAGAAGAAGGTAATCGCGCTGCCGCCCAGCCCAGCCTTACCGAGTACCGCGCTGCCCAGCCCAGCTTTGTCGAATGCAGCACTGCCAGAGTCAGAGCAGCCGAGATCCCCTCTGCCAGAGTCAGAGCAGCCTAGGTCCCCTCTGCCAGAGTCAGAGCATCCGATCTCCCCTCTGCCAGACCCATTCCTGCAGAAGTCAGCCTTGCCAAGTGCAGCATTGCAATGGTCAGTCATGCCAAATCCAGTTCTGCAAAACTATGGCATGAGAAAGGCACCTAAGCTGATAAGGACGCCAGAGCTAAGCAGAGCACAGGAGCTGAGACGAGCGCCAGAGTTGATAAGGCGGCCAGAGCTAACTCTCCACAAGTCCACTACGCCGTATCGACCACCGAAAGTTGTCCAACGTTCCAGCCCACCTCTGCCACCACCAATTGTTGATCCAACCCAACCATTACCGAAGCAAGGAGATCCTGGCAGCTTTATTCTTAGTATTGGTTTGGGTAGAGCTGGAGAGTTCTCGGGAATGTTAGACTTAGGTGCAGCAATCAATGTCCTGCCGTTTGCTATTTTTCAGAAATTGGGCAGGAAGGAAGATGAGCTTAAAAGCACGAGAACAAGACTTCAACTAGCTGATGGAGCATATTGTAGCACTCGTGGTCTTTTAAAAGATGTTGAGGTCAAGGTGAGAGGAATCACGGTGCTAGCCGATTTCGTGGTGCTTGATGAAGGGCAGGGCGTTATAGGAAAGAATGGACACCTTGTTCTACTCGGACGGCCTTTTATGGCTACTACCCAGACTCGCATTGATGTGGGATCTGGAACTGTGAGTATGGCGGGATTCGGTAGATCGGTAACGTTCTCGGTTTTCGATAAGAAGCCTGTTATTCCTACCTCTTTAATGTATTTCTGTTCTTTTGTTGAGATTTCTGACCATGTGGAAGAAGTGGGAAATTTCAGCGCTAACAGTCTTCTGCCAGCTCTATCCAGCACTCCAGCTCTGACGAGCCCAGCTCTGACTGCTCAGCCAACTATGACGAAGGACACTAGCGCTGCACATCTTTTGCCAGTTCTGACGAGCCCAGCGCTGCCCATCCAGCCTGCTGTGATGAGCACTGGCCCGGACGAAGAAAATGAGACGCCGAGGTTCAGATCGGTAGCGTTGTCCCTGAATAAAGAAGGCGTGTTGCCAAGGGACGTGTTTAACCCTGGCGCAGCCCATTCTAAGGAGAATTTCAGAGGAGACAGACATCGCATGAAATCCTACTATGGGCGGAGTACTCCGATGGTGGTGGAGTCTCACACTCTGCATGATCCTCACTAAGGGTCAGATCTGAAGTCGGGCTGGCGACTCTAACTCTAGCGCTTAGTGGGAGGCAACCCACCGTTGGTTTGTTTTTGTTTTTCTTGTTCTTTTCTTGTTTTTCGTTGTTTGTTTTGTGTTTTTCTTAAGCTTCGGTTGCTTTGCGGATCCTATGATGCTTGGTGTGCATGCCCTTTTCCGAGCTGCACTTCTCCCAACGTGGCAACTCTCTGCTCTGCACAGACCGTAAATCCCCCTATTCACCACCTCGCACGATGCTTCAGTTTCTCAATGCCGATAATCAGGGACGTTTTCTCAACTCTATTCTTATTTCTTTTGTGCCCTGAGGACATGGCATGCTTTAAGTGTGGGGGGGTGTTTTATTGTGTTTATATTGTCAATTGGGCAAAATTGATTTTTCTATGCTTAGTTTTTGGTCTCGAATCTTGCTAATTTATATGAATTTGTGGAAGAGTAGATGGTTTTCGATGCGAGTTTCGGGTTTGTGAATGAATGGTGGTTATTCTTGTTTTACTCTTGATATATGTTTCTTGATTGTGCAAAGAATTTGAGTTTTGTTGCAACATGATTGTAAGTAAGTAAAACGTGATTTGTCCGGTAGATGCTAGAAGGAGTGTTGTCATTGTGATTGCCTACGATCGTATCTTATCTGTGAAATGTGAAAAATGTTGGACGAATTGCCAACCTCAAAATTGCCAGCTCTGAAACATCTGGCCTGTTCTAAAACGTGACAGCTCTGAGTCTCTGCTCCTCTAGTCTAACTATGAGCATGGGAAACCACGTGAAAAGACTTTGGATTACATCCAAATGGTTTTTATTTTGCGAATTATGGCTCAACTGTCGAAAATCTCAAGCACACAAAGTGTGAAAAATGGTGATATTGATTATAAAGGCGATCACATTAGGGAATTCACTTCTAGCGGAGAATTGGGTCTGATCGAATTGCTTACATTACTGTTTTGTTGCTTCTTAAATTTTGAGTTAATTGCATGATCGAGAGAGGTATATTGATTGTAAAATTTTGAATTGACTTTGAGAATGATTGGATGGAAATTAGCATTGTTGAAATCAATCTCTTCCTAGGATTCATATGGATTTTGCTTGAGGACAAGCAAAAGGCTAAGTGTGGGGGGTTGATTTATGCTTAATTGTTCTAATTTTATGGGTTTGAATGTGCTCATTGTAAGTTAAATCTTCTGGAAATTGGTGCGTTTTATGGTGTATTTGATGCTTTTCAGGAGATTTAGGTTTTAATGGTGGAAGAGTATAATTTTGGGGATTTTTGGCTAAAAATGGCGTTTTTACGCCAGACCAAACCAGAGCAGAGAAATCGCTGGCCAGAGCGGAGAAATCGCTGGCCAGAGCAGAGAAATGCACCAAGTCAGAGAAGTGGTCTAGGCCAGAGGAATCATAGGCCAGAGAAATCAACCACCAGAGAAATCAAGTCTCCAGAGCAGCGGAACCAAGCGCTCCGGATCCAGAGAAGTCATTCGCCAGAGAAGCGAAATCCTAGCAGTCAGAGCAGAGGACTCGAAGCAAACAAGTCCGTCAGAGAACTCGCTAAGCCAGAGAAGTAGCGCCAGAGAACTCGCTAAGTCAGAGAACTCGCTAAGCCAGAGAAGATAGCCAGAGCAGAGAAATCAACCATTCCTCTGCAGAAAAGCGCCAGAGGAGAGAAAAGCGCCAGAGGAGAGAAAAGCGCCAGAGAAGAATGTCAGAGGAGTCGAGGCCAGAAGAGTCGCTTCCCCGCTGACCAGAGGAGTCAAGTCCAGAGCAGAGGAATCACTAAGTCAGAGCGGAAGCCATTCCGCTGGCGAGAATTCCGAATCCGGCCAGGGAGGAGATTACTTCCATAGCGCGCATCACAGCTGGACTTACCTTCCTTTGCACGATTCTATTCCTTTTAGAGTCCGGCTTTGCATGGCAACTTCCATGGTGATCCATAGGGAATTGAAGTCTATAAATAGGGCTATACTTTTCATTGTAATAATGAATCTTTTGCCCTAGTTTTAGACGCCATTCTTGAGATCTGTTGGCATCCGAAGCTTAGGATTTACTTGCTTTCATAGTTGTTCATAGTTTTGAGTTTTTATTGTTCTAAGTTAGATTTCAATTTCGTTTTAGTTTAGTTTCTTGGATTGTGATTGAGTGACACAATTACACGTTCAAGACAATTACGGTATTTCATATTTCAATTCAAGTTATTTTCGTTTAATCATGTTTATGCTTTTCGTTATTGTTTATGCTTTCTTTTCAATTATGCAATTTAAATTATGCACCTTAGTTTCATGCCTAGATTAGAAGTCTTTAAATTTATAAGTATTTAATTTCTTAAGTTAGGTTTAATTCAAGTTGTTTAAATTATTGCTTAGGTTAAGTTCAATTTACATTTAAGTTTAAGTTACGTTTTTAAATCAAAACCTTTACTGCTTTCTTTTACTGTTTTTCCTGCGATACAATTAAAAGCCCTTTAAGACTTTCCTTGAGAGATGACACTGGGTCAACTTACCATCACTAGGATGTCCTTGTCCTATTGCAAGTCAATCTAGAGGTGTTTCTAGTTGAGTCAGCTACGGTGTGCTCAACATGGGTAACGCCAGTATCAGTAATGTTAGCTTTGTTTCTGGTCTTAAACATAATCTGTTGTTTGTGAGTCAATTTTGTGACAGTGGTTTCACAGTGAAAATCAAAAAGGATGAATTCACTGTTAGAAACAATCAGAAGAAGGTGGTTCTGAAGGGATTCAGACAAGGGAGTCTCTACGTCGTTTCTTGGGAAGACAGCCCACCAGAAACGTGCCTCATCAGCAAGAGCAGCTCGGAGCTCAATTGGCTATGGCACAAGAGACTCAACCATCTCAACTTCAAGACGATCAACAAACTTGCTAAACATCAACTGGTAGAAGGTCTTCCTTCTATTGTATTCCAGAAGAAGCAAGAATGTGAAGCATGCCTCAGAGGAAAGCAGACGCGGACGTCATTCAAGTCAAAGACAGGACACTCCTCTGGAAGGATTCTGCATCTACTTCACATGGATCTGTTTGGCCCGATCACTCCAAGAAGCTACAACGGTAGGAAGTACACCTTGGTAGTTGTGGATGATTATTCACGATATACTTGGGTTATCTTTCTCTTCAAAAAGAAGGAGACACTGGAGGAACTGCCAAAGCTGCTGAGAAGACTGAGCGTTGAAAAGGAAATCAACATCATCAGCATCAGATCAGATCGTGGGACTGAGTTCCTCAATACTGTCATTCGTGAGTATTGTGATGAACAAGGAATCGGTCATCAAACTTCTGCAGCAAGAACTCCACAGCAGAATGGAGTTGCAGAAAGAAGAAACCGGTCTCTAAAGGAAGCAGCCAGGACGATGCTAGCCGAGTCAAAACTCCCCTTGAAGTTTTGGGCCGAAGCAGTCAACAACGCATGCTACACGCAGAATCGCTCCTTCCTCACTCAGAGACATGGAAGAACTCCATACGAGTTATGGAAGAACAGAAAGCCATCGATTGCCTACTTTCATGCTTTCGGTTCTAAGTGTTTCATACACAACAATGATAAGAAGAGGTTGAACACCTTCGATAGCAAGGCTGATCTAGGAGTCTTCCTTGGATACTCTGGAACAGAACGTTCAAGCAAAGCATATCGAGTGTTCAATACTCAAACTCTTTGTGTAGAAGAAACACCTCATGTGATCTTTGATGAGTCTACAGATGGTTTCAGGGAACAAGATGCTGAAAAGGGTGTTCAGATCGCTGAAGGTTCCAAAGCTGAAATCCACACTGTCGAGCCCTCTACTGTCTTGGTGTGGGGACCTGGCAAAGATGAAGATACTGAGATGCTTCAGTATCAGAAGATCAACCAACGGTCTGAAGTCCAGACTGGAGCCAATACAGATGGCATCAGTCAAGGGGGAACTCCAGTTGCTGAAGTTCAAGTTGAACGCGCAGAAGCCTCTCCAGCTCAACTCACCCCTGCTCCAGAAGGTGCTCAACATCCCAGAGCTATTCTAACCGAAGAAGCTCCACCATCCCCTGAAGAAATCAAGAAGTATCGAAGATGGTTTGAACTCCACTCTAAGGAGAACATCATTGGAGAACCATCAGATGGCGTCAAGACTCGGAGATCAATGTGCAACCTCGTCTTCGACATCAACCAGAACTGCATCAACGAAGATAAGAATTTCAGCTGTTTCTTATCAACTACAGAGCCCAAGGATATTGAAGAAGCTCTGAAGTCCACTGAATGGGTCATCGCAATGCTAGAGGAACTCAATGAATTCAACCGGAATTCAGTTTGGGTGCTTGTGGATCGACCAGACGATGCAAAGGTGATTGGCTTGAAATGGATTTTCAAGAACAAGGAAGACGAAGAAGGAAACATTGTGAGAAACAAAGCAAGGCTTGTGGCTAAAGGATACAGTCAAGAAGAAGAAAACGACTACGACGAGACATTCACCCCAGTTGCCAGATTGGAAGCAGTCAGACTCTTCTTAGCCTTCGCAGCTCACAAAGGTTTCAAGGTACACCAAATGGATGTCAAGTGTGCATTTCTTAATGGAGTGCTCACAGATGAAGTCTATGTAGAACAACCTCCTGGATTTGAGGTTGCTGGACCAGAAAAGGTGTACAAGCTGAAGAAAGCGCTCTATGGGTTGAAGCAAGCACCAAGAGCATGGTATGATACTCTCTCGGAGTATCTGGTTGAACAAGGCTTCAAAAAGGGATCTGTGGACAGAACTTTGTTCACTCTCAAAGAAGGAGAAGATCTCTTGCTTGTTCAAATTTATGTCGATGACATAATCTTCGGATCCAAATCCGAACGCATGTGCAATAAGTTTGCTGACATCATGACGAACAAATTCCAAATGTCCATGATGGGAGAAATGAATTTCTTTCTCGGATTGCAAGTCAAGCAGACCAAAGAAGGAATACTGATCAGCCAGTCCAAGTATGCCAAGGAGCTGATAGCTAAGTTCGGTATTCAGCACATGAAATCAGTCAAGATCCCAATGAACACAAACTGGAAAGTTGATCCAAGTTCAGAAGGAAGCTCTGTCTCTTCGAAGAAGTACAGAGAAATCATTGGATCTTTGCTGTATTTGACTGCGAGCAGACCAGATATCGCATTTGCAGTCGGGATTTGTGCAAGATATCAATCAGATCCTAAGGAAGCTCATTTGGATGCAGCTAAGCGGATTCTGAGATATCTCAAGGGCACACCCAATTTAGGATTGTGGTACCCAGCAGACGACGACATCAAGCTCACCGGATTTTCAGACTCCGACTTCGGTGGATGCAAGCTTGATCGCAAATCAACCTCCGGAACATGTCAATTCCTAGGCAACAAGCTCATCTCTTGGTTTTCAAAGAAGCAGACTTCAGTCGCCACCTCTACAACTGAAGCTGAATATGTTGCTGCCGGAAGCTGCTGCTCACAAATCCTGTGGTTAGTCCATCAACTAAAGGACTATGGGATCGAGGAAAAGGAAGTTCCTATCTATTGCGACAGCTCCAGTGCTATTGCAATATCCCAGAATCCAGTTCATCACACCAGAGTCAAACATATTGAGATTCGACATCACTTCATTCGTGATCATGTCGAAAAGAAGAATATCTCTGTGGAATGGATTCCCACTGCTATTCAGAGAGCGGACCTGCTGACCAAGGCTCTTCCAGAAGAGAGGTTCAATGATCTATGTGCAAAGATCGGCCTCATCAACCCTGAAGAGTGATGCTGTGTTTGAAGATTTTCTCAAACAGTCATGCTGACTGGTGGTCAACCAACTGCTGCTTCTACGATCGCCGACGTGGAAAGCAATGAAGTCCGAATGCTCATCTGAAGAAGAAGTCATCCTGATGATTCAACCAGGATCACGTGGTATCAACTGACTACTATGTTCAGTTGATCAGTAAGTATTTTAAATGCTTACCTTTTCCAAAAATCAGTTATTTCAGTTTATAGCTTTAAGTGTTTAGTTCAAAATCTTTTCTCTTACTGATCAGTTTCTTTCAAAAACTTTAACTGATTGTTGGAATTGTTGGAAAATGGAATATCCGAAAAGGACAAGATTTTTATAAAAGAGAAAATCTGTTTTGATTGAACTTGTCCTGATCTTTTTGCCAAAAATCCTTCCAACCTTTTTGCCTCTGCAATAAAATTTCTTGAAACGCTCATTGACATGACATATGTAATGATGCCTTTCAAAGTCCCTCGCAGTGACGGCGGACGCGAAATTTTTCTTCAATTGCATTTTAGGCACAGTTTTCGAAAAACCTTTTCATCTTCTTCATGGTTCACATCTTGTCTATTTATACACCATGTTGTCTTCACGATTCTTCTGCATCAACTAACAACTCTCCACAGCCTTCACTGTGAGAAAAAGTTTCAAATTTTTTCAAAGTTGCAGAAAAAAATTGTTCCGACTAAAGGAGAAATCTATGACTGCAAAGTTATGGAGTGGAAGAATGACACTCATAGTCTTGGTCTTCACCGGACCCTTCCACTGGATCTCAACGTCTCTCCGGCGTCAAAGTTTGCTCTACCCTCACTTGTATCCAGCGAAGCGAGTGTCTTCCATCCTCATGCCCGGTGCATCGGCTTGAAGTACCTGTCTGAAATAGGACAGACTTCATCGTCTTCACCGAAAAGCTTTTTGCTCTTTGTGGAGAACCGATGCGGAGCAACAACAATGAGCTGGAACTCATTGTCAACCGGCGCTATGTCAACAGGGAGACCCTCACAATCTCCTCTGTTTTGACAACCCCTCATCTCTCAAACCCTCTGTTTCTCTTCTTTTCTTTCTCGTCATTTCTTTCTTCTTCCTAACCTCCTTCTAAGCCTTCGCCTTCTGCATCCCCATAACCCCAATATCTTCCTCATGCGAACTTACCTTCGCATGTTATGTGCTTCCTTATTTTGTTCATCCTTCTTTTTGATGTTGCCAAAAAGGGGGAAAGAAGAACAATCTAATGGACTTAAGTAAGGTTAAGCAACATGATCATCCTTCATCCGATGATCATGAGGAAGATACGCCAAGAGGAAGAGACCACAATTCAACGGAACACAAGTGAGAGTGGAACAAGCTTAGGAACATGAAGACACGAAGACAGAAGATGAAGATCAAGAAGTTCTAGGCGCAGCCAAGCAGACTGCTGGAGTCCATGGTTTATCCATGATGTTTTCTTGTTTTTCTTGTTACTCCAATGTAAGTCTTGCTCTGTACCTCGACTGATGGCTTATCAGTCTTTTTAATGAAATGAACTTCTTATTGATCTCACCTTGAAGACAATGACTCTTTGTCCAGGCTCTGATTTATGGTTTTTCTGTCTTCTTTTAAGTTCTGTGTTTAGAACTGTTTTCGTTCTTGCTCTAAGTACAAGTTGTTTAGGTTCTATTGTTAAGGGGGAACTGTTTTCACTCCTTGTCTAGAACTTGTACTGAGAGCTCAGTCTTTTTATTGTCTAGAACTGCTGTGTGGTTTTGGCATCATCAAAAAGGGGGAAATTGTTGGGAACCTTGTGGAATATCCTAACCCTTGTTTTGATGATACCAAAATTCATAGGACTTAAATGTAATAGACTAGAATCGTTTTGAACTCAAGTGTTAGAGTTCGTTTCTAGTTTAGTTGCGGTGTCGAAGACTGAAGACTGAAGACTGAAGAATGAAGACTGAAGACTGAAGACTGGAGTTACCAACTGAAGTGTCAGTTGAAGAATCAGTTGAAGACTGATTATTTAATGCGCACCATAGACTGATACTAAAGTCAAGTATCAGTTGAACATTCCTCCTAGGACTGATCTTCCAACGTTCAGAGGAAGCCACGTACGCTCAAAGTACAGCCGCATTAAATGCAGAGATATCTCAATATCTTATCTCTGCAGAGGTCATTCCTATCTGGTGGCTACTTTTCAGAGATGTCACATCTCCTGTCCTTCAAAGAGAGCCGTTTCCACACAGACAAGGAACCTCGAAGATTGAAGCCTCAGCCCAAATTCGAATTGCTCTCCAACGGAAGAAATCTTGAGGACGATTTATGCCAACGGATCTATTCAAGAGTTCTCCTACAAATAGCGCTCGAGGATCACTTCAATCTTCACCGATTCAACGACATAAGCTGAAGCTCTGCCGAAATAGCTACTCAGCCTAAAGCTTAACCGCTCAAAGCTTGAATCGAAGAAGAGAATTCCAAAGCCAAAATCAGTCACTGCTGATTACATACATTCTCTTAGACCCTAGGCATTTATCTGTGTACCCAGAAGCCAAAGGTCAACCTTGCTTCAAAGAACTTGTTCTTTGTAAGTATAGTTGGCACTCGTTTAAACCTCTCCCCCATAAGAGTGTTTGAGTGACTCGGAGTTCAGGAAGGTACTCTGAACTCTGAAAGGGAAGTCTGAGCACGAGGTGTGCTTAGCAGGGAAATCCTACGCGAGTTGTGTAGGTGCTGAAATCCTACGCGAGGTGTGTAGGTGGGGAAACCCTACGCGAGGTGTGTAGGTGCTGAAGAGAGTTTATCTTCAGTTTACGGTTTGCAGTGCACCAGGCAAGCACTTGCGGAGTGGATTGTTGGTCTGATCAACCAGCCGTGGATGTAGGAAAGAGTTTTTCCGAACCACGTAAAAGTCTCTGTGTTATTTACAGCTTTCAGTTTTACATTCATAACTGTGCTATTTCAATTGATAAAACTGAACACTAACTAACAGCAAAGAGAAACCCTAATCCAACTATCTGCTCCACTGAGGCTATTCGAAACTAAGTTTAATTTCCGCTGCGTATGATATCAATCTGACTCACTATCCTCTGATAGTAAGGAAGAGAGATATCATCTTCATCTTTGCAAACACGACTGAAGCCCTTACGTGGATCAGTTAAGTTCTAGTGACTTAACTGATAACTCTTTACTGAAGAGCTTTCAGTATCAGTCGTCAACCCTGTTGGTCAAAACTAATTTCGGTTAAACAGGTGTCTGGTTTGCATGCAAAGTTTCTTTTCTATCTCTGACTGAGATCCCTCTGATTGAGGTCGGTAGATAGTCAAAAATAGCCTATAGGTGTATTCCCCCCCCATACACCTATTCGAGACCCCTCGGACCTAACAGCGAGTTTGATGATGATCATGATTGGTTTGAAGTCTATAAAAGGGGGCTTGAACGTGAATGAAGATACATCCTTCTGCCTCCGGCATTTAGTTATCAATCATTTTGCCTCCGACACTTAGTTAGAATCAATCTCTTTGCCCTAATCTTTAGTTTCCGCCTAGTTAGCTAAAGTTTAGGTTTTTATTGCTTTCATAGTTCTTAGTTTCGATTTCTGTTCTTAGTTAGTTTATTATAGTTCTTTCAATTCAAGTTTTAGTTAGTTCCCGTTTAGAGTTGTAATCACCTGACAGGTTGCTTCTCGAGACGTTTTACGGTATTTTAGTATTTTATTTTAATTTACTTGCTTTGTTTAAATTATGCGTTTCTTTAAATTATACAATTTAAATTCTGCACTTTAAATTATGCAATTTCAATTATGCTTTTTAATGCTTTCCTTTAAATTATTCAATTTAGTTTTATGCTCATTAGATTAGAAGTTTTCAGTTTACAAGTCTTTAAATTCCTAGTTAGTATTTAAATTTTCAAGTTACTTTTACTTTAAGTTCGTTTAAATCTTGCCTAGGGTTTAATAGTTTCTTGCCTAGTTAAATTTACAAGTTTAAGTTAACTTTCAAGTTAAGTTTAGTTTAAATTCACGTAAGTTTACTTTCCAAGTTTTAGTTTAATAATCCAAGTTTACAGCTTTCGTGTGACATAATTAAAAGCCCTTTAAGATCTTCCTTGAGACACGACATTGGGTTAGTTTACCACTGCTAGAGTGTCCTTGTCCTATTGCAAGTCAATCTAGAGGTGTTCTAGATGAGTCAAATTTTTGGCGCCGTTGCAGGGGAAGGTTTTAGGCGTTTTAGTTATGTTGCTTTTCTTTTTGCTTTTACTTGCTTTATTTAAATTTCAGTTTTTTCTCATTTTTGTTACTTTTTCTCCCGCCAGTGCGTTTGATCCGTTCGTTTAATGTTGTGCATGCAGGGACGTTGTAGTCTTAAAGGTAAACTTGTGTCTCCGTTCCACAGTACGAGCGAAGGGATTTTCAGGAAGAACAACTGCAAAGGAGTGTTTGCAAAAGACAGAGCAGACGGTTCTGAGTTTGGCTCTGAAGGAGAAGCACGTGACAAAGCTGACGGTTTTTACTCTGAGTCTGACTTTCTAGAGCAGAGCGTAGAAACGGAAGAGGAAAAGTTTACCGAGCTGCCAGCTAGCTCTGACTCTGGCTCTGGAACAAACGCTGATTCTGACTCTGACTCTACAGAGCAGCTTATAGACACGACAGAGCACACCATAGATACGAAGGAGGAAGTCAGCTCTGACTTTGCTGACCGATCAAAGCAGAATACAAACAAGGAAGAGATGGCACTTAACAACATGGAGTACATGGGAGATTTCACCAGGCCTGTTATAGGGGACACGAACACCTCGGCTATTGTGCTCCCTACCGCCGTCCCAAAATACAATTTGAAGCCGAATGATTCCAGCTTGTTACCTCTGTTCCACGGGATGCCGAGTGAAGATGCACTACAATTCATTCGTGACTTTTGCACGCAAGTTCAAACCATCCCACTGTTGAATCTTACGGAGGATCAACTAAAGCTCAAGTGTTTCCCATACGCTCTTAAGGATAGGGCAAGGACGTGGATGCTCATTCTGCCGCCCAACTCCATCACTACTTGGGGAGAAGCTTGTGAGAAATTCATGCTAAAGTATTATCCGAGCTACAAGACACAGGAGCTCAGAATGCAAATCATGGACTTCACCCAAGGATCGGACGAGCCATTCATGAAGCTTGGGAAAGATTTCAAGAACTCCTCCACCAGTGTCCACAACATCAGCTAACTAATGTGATGTTAATGCAATACTTCTACGATGGGTTAGTGCAAACTGCTCAATTCATGGTGGACAGCACTGCAGGAGGAAACATAGCTCGGAAGACTGCAGTAGAGCTGAAGGAGATATTCAAGACCTTAGCCGAGAGCTCCCAGCAGAAATAAGTCCGTGGAAAGAAGGTCGAAGCCAGCGCTGCGACGCCCCAGTACGAGATGCAAAAACAATTAGCTACACTTGCGAGAGAAGTACAACACCTTAAGATGAGCAAGATGGAACCGCTCCCTACCCCTATACAAAATGTTGAGCCCTGTGGAATATGTGGATATTTCAGCCATGGAGTCAATGAGTGTCACAGAATGGGCGAGTTTACTCCAGAGGGTGAAGCTGAAGTCTATGCGGCACAAGGATTTCAGAGCTATAATCAAGGGCATAACAGACTACAATTCGGGCAGAACTTAAATCAAGGGCAGAGCAGACCGCAAAATGGGCAGAGCTATAATCAAAACCAGCAGAACGTCAATAGTGGATGGAGAGGTCAGCAGACCTATGCACCGCAACAAAATTTTCCGCAACAATATCCACCGAGGTATCAGCAGCAAGGGAATTTTCAGCCTTCTCAACAATTTCAGAATGCTCAACAGTATCAAAAACACGCTCAGCCCCAGAAGTCATCACTAGAAGATACTTTGCAGTCGTTCATGGAGATGACCAAGCAAAATATGGAATCTCAATCAGCTACGATCAAGCGTCTTAAACGACCATTGGCCAACTTTCCGGCACTTTGAACCAATTGCAGCAGCAGCAGCAGCCCAGAAAATTTCATGGTCAACCTCTGCAAGCTAACCAGGCTCTAGCTATTACTACTCTACCAGAGCCGACCAGGATACCAGAGCTGACATGGATGCCAAAGCTTATAAGGGTACCAGAGCAGACTACGGTACCAGAGCAGACTTGGACGCCAGAGCAGACCAGAGAACCAGAGCAGACTAGGGTACCAGAGCAGACAAGGGTGCCAGAGTTGATCCGACCGCCAGCTCTGACAATTCCGTTAACTCTGCCAAGATCGCCAGCTCTACCAAGATCTATAGCTCTGTCAAGAGTGCCAGCTCTGACCAGTTTAGCCCTGCAAAATCCAGCCCTACCAATTCTAGCTATGCAACCTCCAGCTCTGCATTTTTCAGCCCTGCAAAGTCCAGCGCTGCCAAGTCCAGCGCTGTCAAGAAGGCAGCCAGAGCAGATACGATGGCCAGAGTTGATAAGGCGGCCAGAGCTGAAACTCCACAAGTATACTACGCCATATCAACCACCGAAAGCTGTCCAACGTCCCAGCCCATCTCTGCCACCACCGATTATTGATCCAACTCAACCATTACCGAAGCAAGGAGATCCTGGCAGCTTCGTTCTTTGTATTGGTTTGGGTAGAGCTGGAGAGTTCTCGGGAATGTTAGACTTGGGTGCGGCAATCAATTTGATGCCGTTTTTTATATTTCAAAAATTGGGTAGGAAGGAATATGAGCTTAAAAGCACGAATATGAGACTTCTGCTAGCTGACGGCGCAATTAGCAACACCCGTGGCCTTTTAGAGGATGTCGAAGTCACGGTAAGAGGAATTAAAGTGCTAGCAGACTTTGTGGTGCTTGATGCAGGGCAAGGCATTACAGGAGAGAATGGCCATCTTGTTCTGCTTGGCCGGCCTTTTATGGCTACTACCCAGACTCGCATTGATGTGGGATCTAGAACTGTGAGTATGGCCGGGTCAGGTAGATCGCTAACATTTTCTGTTTTCGATAAGAAGCCTGCTATTTCTACTTCGTCATTGCATTTCTGTTCTTTTGTTGAGATTTCTGACCATGAGGAAGAAGTGGAAATTTTCAGTGCTAACAGTCTTTTGCCAGCTCTGCCTAGCACTCCAGCTTTGACTATTTCGCCAGCTCTGCTCGTTTCGCCAGCTCTGACGATTCTAGCTCTGACGTTAGACGCTAGAGCAGACATTCTTTCGCCAGCTCTGACGAGGCAATCTCTGACCAGTTCGACAGCTCTGACCAGCACAGGCCATAATTTTACTTAGGAGAAATTGATGAGCACCTGCATGGAAGAGGAAAAGGAGAAGCCGGTGTTCAGATCGGCAGAGCTATCTCGAGAGCAAGAAGGTGTGTTGCTAAAGGATGTGTTTGACCTGATGCAGCCGAGCTGTACTTTGAGAATGCTAAAGAGAATTTCAGAGTAGACGGTCATAACATGAAATCCTACAATGGGCACTTGAGTACTCCGATGGTGGTGGAGTCTCAAGCTCTGCACGATCCTGACTGAGGATCAGAACTGAAGTCGGGCTGGCGACTTTAAAACTAGCGCTTGGTGGGAGGCAACCCACCGTTGGTTTAGTTTTTTGTTTTTGTTTTTCTTTGCTTTTCGTTTTGTTTTGTGTTTTCCTTGTCTTTGGTTGCTTGTGCGGATTCTTTGATTATATGTATTAATGTTTTATTTCCAGCACTGCAATTTTCTACTCTGACTTTGCCGCTAGCGCTGAAAAGGCCAGCTCTGAACTGGCCAGATCTGAAATTCTACTCTGAAGAATGCCAGAGCTGCACTTTTACTCTGACTCTGCCGTCCAGATTCAGAGCTGAATTTCTACTCTGAAAATGCCAGCGCTGACATTTCTACTCTGCCACAGACCGCAAACCTCACTTTTCGCCGCCTCTCACAGAGCTTATGCTTTTCAATGCCGATAATCAGGGACGTTTTTCAAACTCTTCTTATTTCTTTTGTGCCCTGAGGACATTGACTCAACTAGAAACACCTCTAAGTTGACTTGCAATAGAACAAGGACATCCTAGCAGTGATAAGTTAACCCAATGTCGTCTCTCAAGGAAGATCTTTAAGGGCTTTTAATTATGTCACAAGAAAGCTGTAAACTTAAGATTTTTAAACTAAAACATGGAAAGTAAATTAACATGAATTTAAACTTAACTAGGCGAAAAGGAATTATTAACTAATGCTTGTAATTTAAACTTAACTAAAAATTTAATCTTAAAATTATCTAGGCGAATTAAACTATTAAACCCTAGGCAAGAATTGAACCAACTTAAAGTAAAGAATTAACTAAGCAAATTGAATTTAAATAACTTTAATTAAAACTTCTAATCTAATCTAACTAGGCAGAAACTAAATTGCATAATTTAAAGACAGCATCTTAAAAGCGCATAAGTAAATTTGCAGAATTTAAAGAAAGCATAAGTAAAAGCAAATAAATAAACTTGATTTAAAGAAATACCGTAAATCGTTTCGAGAAGTAATCTGTCACGTAATTACAACTCTAAACGGGAACTAATCTAAAACATGAATTTAAAAGAACTATACTAAACTAACTAAAACAGAAATCGAAACTAGCACTAGAAAAGCAATAAACCTAAGCTTTATCTAACTTGGCGGAACTAAAGATTAGGGCAAGGATGATTTTTACAATGAAAGTATGGCCCTATTTATAGACTTCGAATCCCTATGGATCACCATGGAAGTTGCCATGCAAAGTCGGACTCTAAAAGGAATAAAATAGTGCAAAGGAAGGTAACTTCCAGCTGTAACGCGCGCTCTGGAAATAATCTCCACTCTGGCGGAAATCGCGGCTCTCGGTTTCTCTGACTGGCGATTCCGCTGGCGCTTATGATTCCTCTGGCGCTTTCGATTCCTCTGGCTTGTTGACTTCGCTGCTCTCGCCAGAGAAACGGCTTCCGCTCTGGCGAACTTGTCTGCTCTGACTCTCGCGCGGGGTTTCGCTTCTCTGATGTGCCAGAGTATGCACAAAAACGTAATTCTTAGCCCAAACTTTCCAAAATTTACACTCTTCATCTCGAAATCCTAAATCTCCTGCAAAGCATAAAATACACCATAAAACGCACCAATTTCCAGAAGATTATCTTAAAACAAAGCTCATGCAAACCATTAAAAATAGAACAATTAAGCATAAATCAACCCCCCCACACTTAGCCTTTTGCTTGTCCTCAAGCAAAATCCATATGAATCCTAGGAAGAGATTGATTTCAACAATGCTAATTTCCATCCAAACATTCTCAAAGTCAATTCAAAATTTTACAATCAACACACATATCTCGATCATGCAAGTAATTCTAAGTTTAAGAAGCAACAAAAGAGTAATGTAAGTAATTCGATCAGACCCAATTATCCGCTAGAAGTGAATTCCCTAATGTGATCGCCTTTATAATCAATATCACCAATTTTCACACTTTGTGTGCTTGAGATTTCGACAGTTGAGCCATAATTCGTGAAATAAAAACCATTTGGATGTACTCCAAAGTCTTTTCACGTGGTTTCCCATGCTCATAGTTAGACTAGAGGAGCAGAGACTCAGAGCTGTCACGTTTTCAGAACAGGCCAGATGTTTCAGAGCTGGCAATTTTAAAGTTGGCAATTCGTCCAACATTTTCACAGATAAGATACGATCGTAGGCAATCACAATGACAACACTTCTTCTAGCATCTACCGGACAAATCACGTTTTACTTACTTACAAAAATGTTGCAACAAAACTCAAATTCTTTGCACAATCAAGAAACAAATATTAAAAGTAAAACAAGAATAACCACCATTCATTTACAAACCCGAAATTCACATCGAAAACCACCTTCTCTTCCATAAATTCATAAAAATTAGCAAGATTCGAGACCAAAAACTAAGCATAGAAAGACTAATCTCGCCAAATTGAAAGCATAAGCACAATAAAACACCCCCCATACTTAAAGCATGCCATGTCCTCAGTTCACAAAAGAAATAAAAAGAGTTGAGAAAACGTCCCTGATTATCGGCCTTGAGAAACTGAAGCATCGTGTGAGGTGGTGAAGTGTGGAATTTGTGGTCGATGGCAGAGTGAAGAGTGGCCACACTGAATCAGGTCAGCGCTGGCAGAGCAGCGCGGAGAAGTGGCGGTGGTGGCAGCAGCGCTGGCGGCATATTGAGAATTGCAGCGCTGAAAACAAGACATGCACACCAAGCATCATAGTATCCGCAAAGCAACCAAAACTTAGGAAAACACACAACAAAAACGGAAAACAAAGAACACGAAAAACAAAAACAAAAACAAAACCAACGGTGGGTTGCCTCCCACCAAGCGCTAGTGACTCAACCTAGAACACCTCTAGTTTGACTTGCAATAGAACAAGGACATCCTAGTGATGGTAAGTTGACCCAATGTCGTCTCTCAAGGAAGATCTTTAAGGGCTTTTAATTATGTCACAAGAAAGCTGTAAATTTAAGATTTTTAAACTAAAACATGGAAAGTAAATTAACGTGAATTAAACTTAACTAGGCGAAAAGAAATTATTAACTAATGCTTGTAAATTAAACTTAACTAAAAACCTAATCTTAAAATTATCTAGGCGTGAAACTATTAAACCCTAGGCAAGAATTAAATGAACTTAAAGTAAAGAATTAACTAGGCAAATCAAATTTAAATAACTTTAATTAAAATCTTCTAATCTAATCTAACTAGGCAGAAACTAAATTGCATAATTTAAAGAAAGCATCATAAAAACGCATAAGTAAATTGCATAATTTAAACAACAGAATTGAAATAGCAGAATTTAAAGAAACGCATGTAAAAGCAAATAAATAAACTTAATTAAAGAAATACCGTAAATCGTCTCGAGAAGTAATCTGTCACGTAATTACAACTCTAAACGGAAAACTAATCTAAAACATGAATTAAAGAACTATAAACTGAACTAACTAGAACAGAAATCGAAACTAAGATTATGAAAGCAATAAACCTAAGCTTCGGATGCCAACAGATATCAAAGATGGCGTCTAAAACTAGGGCAAGGGATAATTTTTACAATGAAAAGTATGGCCCTATTTATAGACTTCGAATCCCTATGGATCACCATGGAAGTTTCCATGCAAAGTAGAATTCTAAAGGCAATAGAATCGTGCAAGATAAGGAAACTTCCAGCTGGCGTCGCGCTCTGGAAATAATCTCCACTCTGGCGGAAATCGCGGCTCTCGCCAGAGAAACGGCTTCCGCTCTAGCTTCGATTTCTCTGGCTTTTCGATTCCTCTGGCACTTTCGATTCCTCTGGCGATTGCATTTCTCTGGCAATTGCATTTCTCTAGCTTTTCATTCCTCTGGCGATTGGTTTCTCTAGCGAGTGCATCTCGGTTCTGACTATTGAGCACTTGGCTTCGCTTCTCTGGAGCGTTTCTCTGCTCTGGAGAGTTGGGCTTCGCTTCTCTGACGCGCCAGAGTATGCACAAAAACGTAATTCTTAGCCCAAACTCTCCAAAATTTGCACTCTTCATCTCGAAAACCTAAATCTCCTGCAAAGCATAAAATACACCATAAAACGCACCAATTTCCAGAAGATTATCTTAAAACAAAGCTAATGCAAACCCTTAAAAATAGAACAATTAAGCATAAATCAGCTAGTTTTAGAGTCGCCAGCCTGACGTAGAGTATCCCTTAACCAAAATCGCTATGAAACGTCAGCTGACTTAGTCCTCGTGAAAGCACATCATCCTCCAGTTCAGCTGCGGGTCCTCTTAGTGAGCAAGCAGAGCTCATCACATTCATCATTCTCTCGAACTAAGAGTTATGTCGAGATCTCTCCTCTTTCTTCTTTTCCAAAGGTGGTGTACTCTGCACTCTTAGCACGGCATTATCCTTGCATGGCAGCACCTCAGCCCGTTCTTCCTCAACGGTTGCATCCTCTTTCACGGTAGTTGGCACTTCAAGAACGGCTTTAACGTCGATTGGAAGCTTGGCCAAAAAATTATTTTCAATGGCTTCCTCATCCTGCAAAGTATCAAGAAAAAAATTGTATAATTTTGTCCTCTTCCGGGCTGGTGCACATCAGTTTCTCCTTAGCAACATTCTGGCAAGCACTCTGCAGAGCTGGAGGAGGAATTTCTGCTCTGTCATTCAGCGGCAGAGCTGGAGTAGTCAGAGCTGGTTGAACGGGCAGAGCTGGCGGAAGAGTCAGGGCTGGCGGAATGGGCATAGCTCTGAAAATTTCTACTTCTTCCTCGTGGTCAGCAATCTCCACAAGAGAACAGATATGCATTGAAGAATTAGAAATAACAGGCTTTTTATTAAAAACGGAGAATGTTACCGCTCTACCAGACCCGGCCATGCTCAATGTTCCCGAACCCACATCAATGCGCGTCTGAGTAGTAGCCATAAAAGGCCGACCAAGTAGAACAATTTGCCCATTCTTTCCTATAATACCTTGCCCTGCCTCGAGCACAACAAAATCGGCTAGCACCGTGATTCCTCTCACCATGACTTCAACATCTTTTAAAATACCACGAGTGCTACAATTTGCCCCATTAGCTAGTTGAAGTCTTGTTTTCGTGCTTTTAAGCTTCTCTTCCTTCCTGCCCAATTTCTGAAAATAGCATACGGCATCAAATTAACTGCCGCACCCAAGTCTAACATGCCCGTGAATTCTCCAGCTCGACCCAAACCAATACCAATAATGAAACTCCCTGGATCTTCTTTCTTTGGCAATGGTTGGGTTGGATTAACAATTGATGGTGGCAGAGGCGGGCTGGGCTTCAGTGGTTGATATGGCGTACTTGATTTGTGAAGTTTCTGCTCTGGCCTTATCAACTTTGGCGCTCTCCTCTGCTCTGTCATCCTTCTCCTCTGCTCTGGCTGCCATGCCAGAGCTGGCTCTCTCCTCCGCTCTGGCTGTCGAGCCAGAGCTGGCAGCCTAGTCTGCTCTGGCATCCTCGCTAGAGCTAGCGCTTGATGAGTTTGGCTCTGCTACTGCTGTAGCTGGTCCAGCGCGCCCGACAGTTGCCCTACGGTGGTCTCAAGGCATTTAATAGTGGCAGCCTGAGACTCCATGCTCTGCTTGCTAACCTCCATAAACGCTTGCAACGTATCCTCCAGAGATTGTTTTTGCGTTGGAATTTGCTGTGCACTCTGGAATTGATTGAGCTGAAAATTCCCTTGGTGCTGACCTCTCCATCCACCATTGCTTTGATTATAATTTATGCTCTGCACAGGGACAGGTGCAGCTTCCGTATGGCTCATCTTGAGCTGCTGTACTTCGCGCATGATTCAGGCCAATTGTTTCTGCATCTCAAACTGGTTCGTCACAGCGCTGGCCTCAACTCTCTTTCCACGGACCAACTTTTGTTGAGAGCTCTCCGCTAAGGTTTCGAAAATCTCTTTCAGCTCTGCTGCAGTCTTCCGAGCTATGTTACCTCTTGCAGTGTTGTCCACCATGAATTGGGCAGTTTGCACTAACCCATCGTAGAAAACTTGCATCAACATCACGTTGGGGAGTTGATGTTGCGGGCACTGGCGGAGGAGTTCTTGGAATCTTTCCCATGCTTCATGTAGGGGCTCGTCCACTCCTTGGGTGAATTCCATGATTTGCGTCCTGAGCTCTCGTGTCTTGTGGCTGGGATAGTACTTGAGCATGAACTTTTCACAAGCTTCTCCCCAAGTGGTGATAGAGTTGGGCGGCAGAGTTAGCATCCATGTTCTCGCCTGATCTTTAAGTGCATAGGGGAAGCACTTGAGCTTAAGTTGGTCCTCCGTGAGATTCAGCAATGGAATGGTTTGAACTTGTGTGCAAAAATTACGGATGAATTGTAGGGCATCTTCACTCGGCATCCCATGGAACAGAGGTAAAAGACTTGAATCATTCGGCTTTAGATTGTAATTTCTGACGGCGGTGGGAAGCACAATAACCGATGTGTTGGTGTCTCCAATGACGGGCCGGGTGAAATCTCCCATGTACTCCATGTTTTGCGCCATCTCTTCTTTGTTTGTGTCCTGCTCTACTCGGTCAGAGGCAGAGCCGGCTTCAGAGTGCGCCTCAGAATCAGAGTCAGAGTATAACACGTCTGCTCTGGTATGTGTGCGAGTGTTATCCAGCGGGGAAGTTAGTTTTCTTTTCAGACTACGGCGTCCCTGCATACACAACACTTAACACACGGATTAAACGCACCGGGTGGGAGGAAAATAAAAATGTAAAGTAAAGAAAATAAGAAAAACGGAAAGAAAAGTGACACAATTAAACGCCTAAAACCTTCCCCGGCAACGGCGCCAAAATTTGACTCAACTAGAAACACCTCTAAGTTGACTTGCAATAGAACAAGGTTATCCTAGCAGTGATAAGTTAACCCAATGTCGTCTCTCAAGGAAGATCTTTAAGGGCTTTTAATTATGTCACAAGAAAGCTGTAAACTTAATATTTTTAAACTAAAACATGGAAAGTAAATTAACATGAATTTAAACTTAACTAGGCGAAAAGGAATTATTAACTAATGCTTGTAATTTAAACTTAACTAAAAACTTAATCTTAAAATTATCTAGGCGAATTAAACTATTAAACCCTAGGCAAGAATTGAACCAACTTAAAGTAAAGAATTAACTAGGCAAATTGAATTTAAATAACTTTAATTAAAACTTCTAATCTAATCTAACTAGGCAGAAACTAAATTGCATAATTTAAAGAAAGCATCTTAAAAGCGCATAAGTAAATTTGCAGAATTTAAAGAAAGCATAAGTAAAAGCAAATAAATAAACTTGATTTAAAGAAATACCGTAAATCGTTTCGAGGAGTAATCTGTCACGTAATTACAACTCTAAACGGGAACTAATTTAAAACATGAATTTAAAAGAACTATACTAAACTAACTAAAACAGAAATCGAAACTAGCACTAGAAAAGCAATAAACCTAAGCTTTAGCTAACTTGGCGGAACTAAAGATTAGGGCAAGGATGATTTTTACAATGAAAGTATGGCCCTATTTATAGACTTCGAATCCCTATGGATCACCATGGAAGTTGCCATGCAAAGCCGGACTCTAAAAGGAATAGAATCGTGCAAAGGAAGGTAACTTCCAGCTGTAACGCGCGCTCTGGAAATAATCTCCACTCTGGCGGAAATCGTGGCTCTCGGTTTCTCTGACTAGCGATTCCGCTGGCGCTTATGATTCCTCTTGGCTTTCGATTCCTCTGGCTTGTTGACTTCGCTGCTCTCGCCAGAGAAACGGCTTCCGCTCTGGCGAACTTGTCTGCTCTGACTCTCGCGCGGGGTTTCGCTTCTCTGATGTGCCAGAGTATGCACAAAAACGTAATTCTTAGCCCAAACTTTCCAAAATTTGCACTCTTCATCTCGAAATCCTAAATCTCCCGCAAAGCATAAAATACACCATAAAACGCACCAATTTCCAGAAGATTTAACTTAAAATATGCACATGCAAACTCCTAAAATTAGAACAATTAAGCATAAATCAGACATGGCATGCTTTAAGTGTGGGGGGGTGTCTTGTTTTGCTTATGCTTTCAATTGGGAGATTGGTCTCTTTATGCTTAGTTTGCTCTTTGATACTTGCTAATTTTTATGAAATTGTGGAAGAGAAGATGGTTTTCGATGTAAATTTTGGGTTTGTGATTGAATTGTGGTTATTCTTGTTTTTCTTTTGATATATGTTTCTTGTTTGTGCAAAGAATTATGAGTTTTATTGCAACACGATTGTAAGTAAGTAAAACGTGATTTGTCCGGTAGATGCTAAAAGGAGTGTTGTCATTGTGATTGTCTACGATCGTATCCTTATCTGTGAAAATATTGAACGAATTGCCAGTTCTGAAAATGCCAGCTCTGAAACGTGACAGCTCTGAGTCTCTGCACCTCTAGTTTAACTATGAGCATGGGAAACCACGTGAAAAGACTTTGGATTACATCCAAATGGTTTTTATATCATGAATTATGGCTCAACTGTCGAAAACTTAAGCACACAAAGTGTGAAAAATGGTGATATTGATTATAAAGGCGATCACATTAGGGAATTCACTTCTAGCGGAGAATTGGGTCTGATCGAATTACTTGTATTACTGTTTTGTTGCTTCTTAAACTTTGAGTTACTTGCATGATCGAGAGATGTGTGTTGATTGGAAAATTTTGAATGGAATTTGTTGAATGTGTGGATGGAAATAAGCATCGTTGAAACTAATCTCTTCCTAGGATTCATACTGATTTTGCTTGAGGACAAGCAAAAGGCTAAGTGTGGGGGGGGTTGATTTATGCTTAATTGTTCTTATTTTAAAGGTTTGCATGTGCATATTTTAAGTCAAATATTCTGGAAATTGGTGCGTTTATGGGTTTGTTTTATGCTTTGCAGGAGATTTAGGTTTTATAGATGGAAGAGTGTAATTTTGGAGATTTTGGAGTAGAATGGCGTATTCTGACGCAATCTGGTGTTCAGAGCTGAAAAGCCCGCGCCAGAGCTGAAAAGCCCATGCAGAGCAGAGCAGAGAGGCTCGCCAGAGCAGAGCGTAAATGCCAGAGCAGAGCTGACTTCATAGTCAGAGCTGAAATCTCCAGAGCTGAACTTCCCTATCAGAGCTGAAATTTCCAGAGCAGGACAAACTTGTCAGAGCAGAGCTAAATCATCAGAGCTGACTTACGCGCCAGAGTAAACTTGACAGAGTCAACATATTCAGAGCTGACTTTTAGCTCTACCATTCTTGCCAGATCTGAACTTTACAGAGCTGACTTCCAGCACTGTCTTACCTTTCCAGAGCCGAATTTCCAGAGTTAGCCAATTCTCGCCAGAGCTAAGATATCTTGCACAGCACGATCTAGCTGGACTTACCTTTGAGTTTACGATTCTATTTCCTTAAGAGTCCAGTTTTACAAGGCGAGTTTGATGATGATTAAGATTGGCTTGAAGTCTATAAAAGGGGGCTTGAACGTGAATGAAGATACATCCTTCTGCCTCTGGCATTTAGTTATCAATCCTTTTGCCTCCGGCACTTAGTTAGAATCAATCTCTTTGCCCTAATCTTTAGTTTCCGCCTAGTTAGCTAAAGTTTAGGTTTTTATTGCTTTCATAGTTCTTAGTTTCGATTTATGTTCTTAGTTAGTTTATTATAGTTCTTTCAATTCAAGTTTTAGTTAGTTCCCGTTTAGAGTTGTAATCACGTGACAGGTTGCTTCTCGAGATGTTTTACGGTATTTTAGTATTTATTTTAATTTACTTGCTTTGTTTAAATTATGTGTTTCTTTAAATTCTACAATTTAAATTCTGCACTTTAAATTATGCAATTTCAATTATGCTTTTTAATGCTTTCCTTTAAATTATGCAATTTAGTTTTATGCTCATTAGCTTAGAAGTTTTTAATTTACAAGTCTTTAAATTCCTAGTTAGTATTTAAATTTTCAAGTTGCTTTTACTTTAAGTTCGTTTAAATCTTGCCTAATTAAATTTACAAGTTTAAGTTACTTTCAAGTTAAGTTTAGTTTAAATTCACGTAAGTTTACTTTCCAAGTTTTAGTTTAATAATCCAAGTTTACAGCTTTCGTGTGACATAATTAGAAGCCCTTTAAGATCTTCCTTGAGAGACGACATTGGGTTAGTTTACCACTGTTAGAGTGTCCTTGTCCTATTGCAAGTCAATCTAGAGGTGTTCTAGTTGAGTCAGATGCCTCTCGCAGATGCTTGTCGCTGCCATAGGAATACACTGAAGTATCGCTTTCAATAGAATTTTTTTATAATTTATTCAACTTATTTTTAAAATAAAAATAAGATTTTTAGTTATTTTATTGTATTGTCTATAATTATTTTTTAAAATAAAATTGGATTTTTAGTTATTTTATTGTATTGTCTACACTTATTTTTTTGTAATTTTTTATTTTTATTAAAAATTAAAATAAACATAAAAATGCATTTTTAAAAAAAGATAATACAATACATACAATATAGTAAAATAATTAAATACTAGTAGTATTTATTTTTTAAAAAAAATTAAACAAATTAAAATTTTCTCTATTAAATTAATTTATGAATGGTGACAATGTGACTGGATAAATTTATTATTAATTAAAACCTTTTTCCCACCAATCGAGAACCACTTAATTGATATAAAACTTACAGTTTGTGAAATAAAATCAGTTATTAATTACATAGTATTTATTTCATTCAATACTCTGATTTGGCACCATGAAAATTGAAAATATTTCAGTAATAGCGGATAAAATTTTGAGCTGTAACCAGGCAATAGACCATTTGCATGTATTTCCATAAATCATCAAGGACAATTTTTTGTTTTTTGAGTAAATTAAGGACAATTTTTTTTTGTTTGTCTTTTTGAGGAAGAATTTTCTATTATATTCTCATGAAATTTGGTCAAACATTTTTCTTACACAATCCATTCCTAGGTTTTGGCACATGATTATAACTCAGTCGCATTAATTATCCTTAACTAGGCTGTTCCTTCGTCGACGTGCTACACATACCTCAATTTTGACATCACTAATTATTACGTACCATATGGAATAGATTAATGATCGAAATTATCTCCCCAACATTCTATTAGTTTTCCAACTGTGTGTTTGCTTTGAGGTATAAGGGAGGGATAAGCTACATTTATCATCTTATATTTTGTTTGCTTTGATGTATAAAAAAATTCGGGCAGCTTGTATAATTTTCGGGCAGTCCCTTATTTTTTGGAAAATGGATAATTTTATACCTAAAAGACGGTGCGTATAATTTTATATCACCTTATAAAGAGTGGATAAATATATTATCCTTCAAACCAATAAGATATTAAATATGGTCCTCATTTTAAGTGATAAGTTTATACCTTATTATATTATCCCTCCATTTAGAGAAATAAAAAGCAAACACACCCTAAAGGTCTAATATCCGTACGTACATCAAATTATACTCGTTTATTTTAAAATGTAACACAATATCACACTACAAAATTCGCGAAAAATAGCTACGGAAATTTCCGTAGCTAAAAACATTAATTCCGTAGCTAAACAGCTTTAACTACGGATCGGAAATGGAAATCGTCCGATGGTATATCGCTCGTCGCTAAATTTTTAGCTATGGAAATCCGATCCCTCGCTAACATTAGCTACGGATTTAGCTACGGAAATTCCCTCGCTCGAGTGTGTCGCCGTAAACGTCGTCTAACGTTCAGCAACGGATTTAGCTACGGAAAATCCGTAGCTAAATGGCTACGGAAAAATCCGTAGCGAGTTCGACAATAGACCGGCGACAGGAGTTTCTTCACCAGCTATTTGGATTTAGCTACGGAAAAATCCGTAGCTAATCCGTAGCTAAGTTGCTAAAATTTTGTATTTTTTATTTTAATTTTTGTTTACCTAAATACAACCTGTTATATATTCGATTTCCAGCAAAACTAGGAACAAATACTATTATTTCAATATCCAACACACATACTCATTATCCCAAAATAGTCAATATCAAAGTCATAAACCAAGATAGTTTAGAAATCACATATAAGTATCTCAAAACCAAACACCTAGAAATAGTAGTCATAAACCTAAAAAATAGTTTAGAAATCACATCTCTAACAAGTACTTCAAAACCAAACACCTAAAGATAGTCGATATCAAAATCAAAACACATGTATGATCATGGAACATGTGATGGTGGATTTGGATGGCTAGTGGCGCTACTTGATTGCCCTTGCAACTGCTTGATAATCTCCATTGCAACTTTAACCCGTTCTTCTAATCGAGATGTCCTTTCTCGCTCCGCTTGAAGCTGTTCCTCTACATCTCCTAGGAGAGTGGCATACTGCTCTTTGTCGATGTCGGGCATAGCTGAAGTACTATTCTCTCCCGATATATCGATCTTCAAGGTCGATGCGAGGCTACCTGTGCCGAACAATTGCTTTTTATCTAAACCGCCTCCCAAGACATCTAGATAGATCTTGTTCATATCCACATGCGTATCAGGATGAGATTGACCCATCTCTGCAGCAATTTCTTGTACCTCCACCTAATTGATAAAAAATATTGTATAAAATATAATAAAATATATATTAAAAGACTAAACTCCAAGAAAGAGAAATAACTCCATCTATTGATGTAAAAGACTTGCATCCTACTCTTCAAACGGTCTTTCTAATTTCATAAGCTACACTCAAATGATTGAAGTCTTGCTAATTCACTACTAAGCTAGTTAACAAGGGTACATCATACGACGACTTAGTATGAAAGTGAAAGAAAGAGTAACAATACACATTTAGAAGATCGCCTCTGCACTATGGTTAAAAAAAGGAACAAGATAATTTTCAGAAACAATGTGTTGGCAATTGCTAAGTTGGCTGACTTTAACATACAATTCACAGGAGTCTTAGAATTTAAAATAATGAATGGTGAGATTAAACAAGTTTGTAATGCTATTAATTCCATAAAAATGAGATAAAACTTCTTTCATATTAAAGAATTTTAAATAACTTACATCGATTCTTTCAGACTTCTTATTGGTGTAAGTCCCATCCTTCTTCACATGTAAAGCACGAAAAGAGTCATATATCACACTCGACACTGGGACTACCTTCGCTGCAGCCTGTTTATGAAGATATAAATAAATATTTATGTACGATAAATAATATAACAATAATAATAAAGAATTTTCAAATAATCCTCTAAAAAAAGAATTTTCAAATAAGATGAGTTATTCATGTATTTCCTAATTAAATAGTAGTTTATAAAACAAGAAATAGGAAGGAATGATCTACATTACCTGTTATGCTATAAAGAGGAGGCAAGGCGCTGAATCTGATCAGTTAATCACCACTGCAGCCGGTGAAATATCAAATATATCCCCTAAAATGCCAAGAATTGTGTGAAATATATTTAGCAAAAAAATATATAAATAAAGCCACAAATTTATTTTCATTACACCATTAGTACATTTTGATTGCTTCATTCAATAATAACCATTCATATGCACAAGTACAATACTAGATTTGACAGCAGCAACTTTGGCCAGTTGAATGCATTGAGAAATTATTGGACAATTCACATAGATGAAAGCCATTATTGCTTCAAGACTTCAAATCCTAGATGGCAGAAATCTAATTAAAATACTCAACACAAATGAACATATCCACAAAATGCAGCAAAGAATATCAATTCCAACAATATTTAAAAATCAATGTCAGATAGTTCTTCTATCTTCTTAAACATCACCAAAAATCACTTTTCTTAATCACTTGGGAATTCCTATCCAGAAATTGCAAAGGTCACATGATCTGCATCTCATTTTAAGGCTGACAATAAAAATAATAATAATAAAAATCCACCAATCATTCAAGTGGGGAACCTCTTGTCCAAAACTGCAGTTCTTCAAGCAAAGCATGCAGTTAGCTAACACTCTGTTTTAATATATCTTTTTCTGATTGATAAATAAGTAAAGGAGAAAAGGCTTGCAAGAATTCCGGGAAATCATGATGTAACCTGAAGAGAATAACACGAAGCGGTGTTCAGCTAGGTTTCTGCACCAACACCATCTCCTCAGATTTCCAGAATGTAGAAATTGATGATTCTATTCAATGATGGCAAAATTTGGAAGTGAATTAGCACAACTGAGCAAATAGGTAAACAAAAAATAAAAAGAAAAAAACATCTCATTCTTCAATCTTAGGGAAACATGGCTGAAACTCTCACTTCCCTAACACTTCTACAGCCTTGCATCAAGCAGAGTTCTCTACAAACAAACAAGCCTCAATTCACCCCACTTTCTAAATCAGTAAGCATACATTTTTTTGCTGCCATTTACTTTTCATTATATGACTTGATGAGTTATTCTTGATTTAGATTAGGCAGAGCTCAAGTTCAAGGTTTCAAAAGGAGATGTGATTGTAAATAAAGAAGTTGAAGATGACATTAAGCTCCCACCTTATAGGTAGAGGGTTTGTTCCAACCCTGAATTACAACGAATCTACACATTGTTCTCTTCCTCTACGAAGCGGTGGAAAATTTTCAAAGACCATGTACATGGACTTACAGTTAAGCCATTGTCACAAACTCGATGGGAGAGTCATGTTGAGAGTGTTAGGGCTACAAAAGAGCAAATTGTACAGATTCGGGATGCTTTACTCTTTCTAGCTGAGAACAGTGAAGATCCTAAAACACAAAGTGATGCTGAGACTTTAGCAACAAATGGGATTAATAGATTTGAGTTTTTGCTCGGAATAGTTATTTGGTATAAGATGTTACAAGCAATCAACAAAGTGAGTAAATTTCTTCAGTCTGAAGACATGGATGTTGAAATTGCTATTACACTTTTACAAGGACTCATCTAATTTTTTGATGATTTTAGAGAGCATGGGTTTCATCGGGCCATGGATCAAGCTAAAGAAATGGCAAATGAATTGGGTGTTGAAGCTACATTTACAGAAAAACGCATTGTCTATAGAAAGAAACAATGTGATGAAAACAACAGTGATGAGGTTAAGCATTCACCCGAGGAAGCTTTTAGAGTTGATTATTTTCTCTTCATAGTTGATCAAGCACGAACTCCACTCCAAGAACGGTTTGAGAAATTTAAGGAATATGAGACTTTTTTTGGTTTTTTGTTCAAAGTGGAAAAGTTAAGGAGTGAGTCAGTTGATAGTTTGATGAAGTCATGTATGAACCTTGAGCAGCATTTGAAGCACAATGGACATGCAGACATCATTGGAGATGATTTATGCACAGAACTGGTATGTTTGCAAAGTTATTTTTCAAGTGAAATATCAAGAGTCATAGATATCCTACGATTTTTGAAGAGGGTAGATTGCTTCCCAAATGCTTATATTGCCTACAAGATTTTACTAACCGTACCGGTTACAGTTGCTTCAGCCGAGAGATCTTTTTCCAAGTTGAAATTGATTAAGACCTATCTACGATCAACTATGTCTCAAGATAGGTTGAATGGTGTGGCTATGCTATCAATCGAAAGAAAAATGGTTGACCAGTTGGATTACACAGACTTGATAGATACTTTTGCCTCTAAAACTGCAAGACATATTGCATTTTTGTAAAAGTAAGAAACTTTTGTCTATTTTTGAGTAGTTCTTTTTTTTAGGGGATTTTTGAGCAGTTCATTTGATATAATATATCACTTTTTCATATTATTTTTCTTGCAATTCTTAAAATTAGTGTTTTAAATTATTTTGTTAGACATTAAATATTATATATGTAAAAAAAAAAGTTACATTGTAGGGCCTACTTTTAAGTTGTTGTTTAGGGCCCCAAAAAAGATAGGTACGGCCCTGGCTGCCAAGGGCAGGGGCAGAAAAAAGTTAATGAGACTGAAGCATGAGAGATAACAAACCAAATCCTATTAATGAATGCAAACTGTTTGCCTCGTCTCAAAACTTTATGAGTGGAGACAAAATCAAACAAAAAAAATCGGTATATAGAATGCCGAAGTTCTGGCTGAACTAACCGAACAGAGAACTGCGATAATAAACCATAAAATTTGGCAAATCAATTCCACAACATTCAAATCGAAATAGCCGGCTGAATGATTTGGAGAATCGAATTACCTTATTGCTGGAAGCAATGGAGAAGGCAGCTGGAACAGTAGTGATTGAGGCTTGGCGAGTAGAAGATGAATCTGAGCTTAGGTTTTAGCGCGTGCGCCGTGGCGGCGGATTAGGGTTGTGGAGGGGATGATGGTGAGCGAGCACGGTGGCAGCCCCTGTGAAAGAGAATGAGATGGTGAGAGAGAGAGAGATAGAGATCGACGATGTTGAACGTGATGTGAATGTCATGATCTGTACCTACCGATGACTTTGAGAGAAACGGCGGAGCAACTGCGGCGACGGCGAGGATGAACGGCGCCGGAAGAGTGAGAAACGTTAGGGTTTGCAATAGAGGAAAATGAGAAGAAGAAAAATCGCGGCTGAACTTTAGATTTGAAATTTGGTCTTAGCTACGGATGTTGCTACAGACATTCCGTAGCTAATATGTCACAATATCCCGCTACGGAGCTACGAATTAAATTTTAGTTTAGCTACGGATTTAACTACGGTTATTCCGTAGCTAAATTTTTTTAACAAAAATTAGTAATTTTTTTTACTTTAATGACGGAATACATCCGTAGCGAAAATATTGCTACGGAAATCCGTCGTTAAATCCGTTGTTAAATTCAACAAATTATTTCCGTAGCTAATCCGTTGTAATTCCGTCACAGAATAGCTACAGAATTATTTCCGTAGCTAATTCCGTAGCTAAATCTAGCGTTGTTTTGTAGTGTCATATTTATATTTTTTTTTATGCAAAACTAATTTTCGTCCAATTTAAACTAACGAAAACATTAAATTATGTTGAGAAACTTGAGATGGGCTCTTCTTGGCCGACATGGCCAGGGAATGGAAATTCAAAAATTAAATATTTTTTAATAATAGCTGGACGACGACATTTCATACTTCAATTTATTTTGTATTTTTGTCGAGGCTTATAAAGTGGCATTCAAAAATTGGCCCTAATGCCGCAAACAGTTGATGTGGAAGGCATTTATGCTGCTGAAGGTCTTAATTTTGTTTGAGTTATGATGAACGTGTTACGTGTGTGTATGTTGAGATTCATGAGATGAAAGAATTCAATCATTTTTGTGCTATCCTTCATTTGGAAGATGCTAATTCTTTTGATTATCGTTTTAAATTCCTTGTCTCAACCAGATTTTCCAACATCACTGAAACATAATTGGGTGACTGAGGTCTATGACATAAGCAGGAAACAAAGGCTAAGAAGGCGTTCACTTTGAAAGATTAATCTTGATATATAATCGTACATATATTTCTCATTGTTCTAAGCAAGAATTTTAAAATATATCTCTATTTTTTCACGATATCAACTACTAATATAGTATCACAAAAATTTGTGTGCAACATGTTGCACAATGCAATAGAATCGACCCACGATTCAAACTCAGAACCACATCTGACCTAAAACCCATTTGCAATTAAAAAAAAATAGAAAACCCTATCCCAACTAATCTCTCGCTCCTCTTCTCACAGAACACGCGCACACACATACACACCAACTACGTCACCTCCTCTCTGGCGAGAGTCGTCATCGGCCACCGCCGCAGCGCCTCCTCTCTATCTTCGTTCCTCATCTCTCCCAAACCGCAGTCCAAGTTGGAACAATATTCAACCTTTATCCTCATCTCATAACCTTCATTTCTCTTAAAATAGTGTCATTTATATAACAAAATAGTGTTATTAATAAAAAGTGTCATTTACAAGGCATATAGTATCATTTATATATAATAATAGTATCATTTTTATATAGTGTCATTTATATAACATGATGATGTCATTTTTATATAACATGATAGTATTATTTATATAACAGAATAATGTCGGTAAGGGAATAATGCCTAAGGCCAAAGGTCTTGGGTTCGAGTCCCCTGTGGTACGGTCTTTTATTTTCTTTATTTAATATTATAAATTTATCAAAAAAAAATAATGTCATTTACAAGGTATATAAATGAGATATTATAAATAAATAAAAATATAAAATTAGATAATAAAAATTAAAAAAACAATTAAAAATTAAAGAAACCAAACTAGCTAGAGAATTTGTGAAAAATTGATAACAAAAATAAACTAAAAATAAAAAAACAATTAAATTTTTTTAAAAAAATGTCATATTATTTATATAACATAATTGTGTTGTTTATAAAAAGTGTCATTTGTAAGGTATATAAATGGTATATTATAAATAAATAAAAATATGAAATTAGATAATCAAAAAGTTTTAAACATAAAAAATAATTAAAAATTAATGAAACCAAACTAGCTAGAGAATTAATGAAAAATTGTTAATAAAAATAAATTAAAAATAAAAAACAATTATAAATTAAAGAAACTAAATAGCAAATTGTAGTAAAAATATATGTTAAAGAAGTGAAAAAAAAAAGATGCCTGTTAAAGAAGTCAAAAAAAAGTCTTTTGTGGGAATTGAATCCACATTCAATGAGTTGTAACAAAGCACTCAACCAACTGGGCCAATTAATTTATTGATAATAATGGGAACTTGTCTAATATTAAGGGTGTGTTTGGTAGGTTGGATGTGGGTTGATTAATTAGATAGAAAAATCGGCATTTTCGGGAGTTTGGTTGGCGACGATTATTTGCTGCAAGGCCCGAGTTTAAGTGAAGGCCCGCCGCACTTTTACCGTTTCAGTAGGAATTTGGATACGCCGCTGACCTCTAGTTCCGTTTTCTGACTTGCTACAGTAACATCGAATAAAAATTAAGGTTCCAAAATCACCCTCTTATTTCAAATTCAAAATCAAAATTTTTGAAGAAAGGTCCGCCGATCCACAAGATAAACATTGATCTAGCTCGTCAAAGAAAAATTCTTGGAGTTCCTGCCAAATCTCACTAACTGATTTACCTTTGCATTTCTTGATGTTATGTATTCCCGCAATTGCAAATGTTCACCCAAATCATACTGCGCCAGTGGAACCTATACTGGTATTCCATGCATCAGGTGTTGTAGACATTTACGGGGAATTATTCGAGGTATTGATTAATTTTAGCCATTTCCAGTCACTACCATTCTGTGGATTTTATCAAACTATGCTTTGGTGCACTATGTCCTCTATCTTTTCACCGCTGTGTGTTCTGCAAATCGAAAGCGGCGAAAAAGCTCGGTCTACCCCTCCGTCGCCTAGCAATCGGAAAACGCCTCTCCAAGGTGCAGTAGTGATTCAGCGGGAAATGGTGATGTTCCTTTTCTTTGACTAGGGTCACGCCCCTTCTGGCCTCCCACTATACAAAAATACGAAAAAAAAAGGAGGGCATGCGTGGTATTAGAAGTTATGTACGGGGATACAATTGTAATTTCGCTGCAATATTTGGCACCGTAACATAGCTACCAAACACCTCTATTATCTAATCTGGGTGTTTTTATGTTGCCTACCAAACCATTACTTAGCGAATCTAAACAACTTTATCCAAGCAATTTTATCCCTACTAATCAATCCCCCATTATCCAATACTAATGTACCAAACACGCCTAATACTATCTGTTCGCATGGCTGTGTTGCAAATGGAGCAGGTTGTCGGGTCGGATTGCAGGTTTGGATCATGGGACGACCTTGTTGCATGGTGCAACATGTAGCATACAAGACAACCTCATATAGTATTTGGTATCTAGCAAAACATAAAACCACCAACTTTTAGGAATTGTAAAAGAAATAATATGAAAAAAGTTGTCATATTAAAAGATTCAGTACTCCAATATATACAAAGGTCTCTTACTTTAAAGTAAATGCAATACGTCTTGATTTTAGAGGCAAATGTTTCTTAATTTTATCCGGTTCAATTACCAATTTTTTTAGCTTACTTTATAGCATGATGAAACCCATACTTTTTATATTTATCAAATAATGAGATTAATCCTTGCAAAGGTTTCTTACTTTAAGATATGGCCAATCTTATTGCATCCAAAACAGAAATTCGGCAACTTCTCATAAAGGAGGAGAATTAGGCTCCCTCCATCTCGCCATCCTGCATCAATTTCCCACACTGTTTCAATGGTCGGGTTAGCGACCAGGAAACCCTGACCTTAGCGTACCGTCCGACACATAGGCCGCCTATTCCCATATCAATCTCAACAACTTTTTCAATCTCTTCGCCAATGCGACGAATCATTTCTAGGTGCATACATGCCACAAGGAGATTGTGATATTGAGCCTATCCAATAAACTTCTCAAACTTAACGTCAGTAGGATTCTAGAATCCTTCAATCTCTGAGAATAGCATTAAATCTTGGAAAAAATGCCACGATCCACCATGCATAGAATGCCTTTTTATCCATAATAGATGAAAATACACAACGAAAATATTAGCCCCCACAATTTCCACATAGATACGTTGCTGGGATAGTAAGAGTTTGGGGAGTTGAGTGAGAAGAATTTCACGATTAATCTGTCTTCCCACAAAAATCTTTTTAGTCAAACAAAATTTGGTTTCATCCCGTAAATCCTCCGTTAACTTTGGAGAAAGCTTTGCCGTAGAGTTCACCGTCTCATCTATCAATTTTAATTGGTCAATTAAACGTTGAATTTCATCAGGATCCATGGAAACGAACACAAGAAAACAAAACTATCCCTATATGAAGGGAAGAAAAACGCCACGAAGGGCGTACAACTATATATTCTCACAACAATTTTTGGATTTCAGTTGAGTGATTTTTCAGTTGCAAAGTACTCCCTCTGTCCCACTAAAAGTGACATATATTTCATTTTGGGTTGTCCCACTATAAGTGACACGTTTTCATAAATGGAAAATTTTAACCCTTAGAAAAGGTGTAGGCCCTATCACTTTCAACCCATTTACACTTTCTCCTTAATTCTTGCGCCGAAAAGTTTTGAACCACTTATAGTGGGATGGAGGGAGTAGATTTTAATTGTTTTTTAATGCCCCAAAGCGACGAGACATGATTTCTTGTGGGTAATACATATCTATATTTCTTTAATTGCTTTTCCATCATATTCAATTTCTACCTAACATTTTCCTATACCAACAAGAAGAATTTACATTCTACCAGGATCAATATGACCTGACCCAGTCTCACTGTTCAAACTAATTTCATGATTTTGTGACATTAATCATATTCAATCGGTTATCAGTTGAATTGATCAAATCGGAATCCAAGTTTACTAGCAACCACACCTCACCACAAATAGCATAACTACATTATCTTCATAGATTTGATAACATTCACACTTAGATCCGTCCATTTTTTTTATATCAAATTCTAGGCTAGTTTACCTAAACCCGCAATTTTTTTTTTTGAATTTGAAACCCCCAAAATTTTACTTAAAATATAACTTTAGTTGTCTGGTGGTCCCTGACGTTACAGTATAATTATATTATGCCTACCCCTTTTTCGACAAATCTTCACCAGTTAATTTACAAAAATAGATGTTGAAATATTGTTTTAACTTATCCTCTTATGTATCGTATGCTTCATTGAAAATATGTTGCACTAATCCACATAATTAATCGTATTCTCTTATCCCTCTGTTTTTTTTTTTTTTTTTAATTCCCACATAGTTCATCGTATTATTTAGTAGTGTAGTATCATGTTATATTGATTATTTGATCATGAATATGCATGTAACCAATTTGTATACTATATAAATAGATACATTAGCATTTAAAAAAAGTTAATCAACTTGTATAGTGCATCTTTTAGCATTCCAATTGCCATTATGAACGTTTAAGCATTTGACTGAATAATAAAGTTTTGTACCGTTTTTTCCCTTACAATTTTTTGTTCTATATTTTCACATATGAAGATACCCATTAATTAAAATTTATCTTTCCCAAAGTCCCCAATGTCGAGGATTTGATATCAAATGTCCAAAAGAAGGAAACTATTTATCTATTGGAAAAGATAATTTTCCTTTCTTGCCCATATTTCTTTTTTCAATTTTAACAGAAAAGAAAATGGGAAGTGACTATTTCAATAATCAAAATTTCGTGTCTCTCGGAATTTAAATCGGAGATATGAGAACTACTGGAGTTATAGTCAAATCGAATAGACTCGAGTTTGAGATAGCATAAGGATAAAATAAATTTAACACAATAAATATAATTTGCATTCCAATTAAATTCCGATTCAGCCTCTATTAATTTGTATGAAAATACATTAAATGATTAGGTCCGGTTAGCTACGCTGCTCTTGCTGTGTTTTGTCCCTCAAATGGGGTTTCTTCAATTCGACTCACTAATGGTCTACTACATACACCACTTTTTGTATCTATCTCCATCTACGTATATTTGAGATTTATTTATGTATTTACAAACAACTACATATTAATTGAAAAAAGCGAGTGCAGTGGCATCGTATACGGCGCCAATATACGTACATATATATACATATATCTGCAGAGGAGAGTGTGTGCAGCTTGCCACCTGTGCATGCTCCATCTTTCCCCTTCTTCGTCTGCATTTACTCTCTCTCTCTCTCTAGATCTGCGTTATACACTGCGAGATTCAATTCATTTCTCATTTCCCCCCTGTGCATTGGAACTAATCAATTGGATTTGGGGATTTTGGTGAAGCCGGAAAATTAAAAATGAAGGCGGCTCAAAACAATCCAGAAAAATTCATTTGGGAGTCGGTGAGGGTTCCCGCCGGAGGCGCGGCGTCGCAGGGCAAAATCCTGCCGAAGATGATGGTGTGGCTGATCCTGTTCGTCTCCGCCACCTACGTCGTCTACACATTGAAGCTCGTTTCGTCTTCCCACGGCGGCGGGGCAGGCGGCGCCGCCGCCTGCTCCGACGAGGCTGACGTGTTCTCCCGCCGCCACAAAACCCTCCACCTCGCCGCCTCGAACGCGAACGCGAGCGCCACGATGATTCCGCCGCCCCCGCCGCCGGTGAAGACGGGGCTGGAGCACATAGTGTTCGGCATTGCAGCGTCGGCGAAGCTGTGGGAGCAGCGGAAGGAGTACATCAAGCTGTGGTGGCGGCCGGAGAGGGGAATGCGGGGGATCGTGTGGCTGGACAGTCCCGTGAAGACCCGCCGCAACGAGAGCGGGCGGCTGCCGGAGCTGAGGATCTCCGGCGACACTGCGCGGTTCGCGTACAGGAACAAGCAGGGCCACCGCTCCGCCATCCGGATTTCGAGGATTGTGTCGGAGACGCTGCGGCTGGGGGCGGCGGCGGCGGGGAACGTGCGGTGGTTCGTGATGGGCGACGACGACACCGTTTTCGTGAGGGATAATCTGGTGAGGATCTTGAACAAGTACGACCACAACCAGTACTACTACATTGGGAGCTTGAGCGAGAGCCATTTGCAGAACATTTACTTCTCCTATGGTATGGCCTACGGCGGCGGCGGCTTCGCCATCAGCTACCCCTTGGCGGTGGCGCTCGAGAAGATGCAGGACCGCTGCATTCAGCGCTACCCCGGATTGTACGGCTCCGACGATCGAATGCAGGCTTGTATGGCCGAACTCGGGGTCCCACTCACCAAGGAACTCGGTTTTCACCAGGTAAGTTTATTAATTTCTTTGTTTGTTCGTTTCTGCCCTTTTTTCTGCTTTTGTTGGTTTTGATTCTGGTTATGTTTAGTACTTGTCATGTGGTCTGTTTCAATTTGCCTATTTTGGGCGGCATGCATTTCTTGGATACTGCTAGAAATTGGGTTTCAATCTTTCTATTTCGATTAAAGATTGATTTTTTTTTCTGCATTGTACCATCAACCATGCCTTTGCAGTGACATTCTCAAATTTCTTAGGTTTTGGTTTAGGAAAATTTAGATTAACAATGATAATTGAGCAATGTAGCTCACGGGGTTTGACGCATTGGATTCGCAAATTGAGGGTAAAACCCAGAATCCAATGAGGTGGAAATGGAGTATGATGATGATGGTCCCACTCATTTAATCATGGTGTTCATTTTGTGGGGTCAAGTTTTCAACTCTTGCTGTTTGTATACTACTAATGTTGTACTCCCTCCTTCCACCAAATATATGCCACTTTGCTTTCGACACGGGTTTTAATAAAATGTGAGTGAAGTTGGTAGTGGAGTAAGGGTCCCACTTTAAATGTGAGTGGAATGGTGTGGACCCTACTACTAAAAATGAATGTGGCATATTTTTTGTGGACGGACGAAAAAGGAAATTGTGGCATATTTTTGGTGGACGGAGGGAGTATCATTTTCTTCCCTAACCCACTCTTTAGTTGAACTACATTTTCTATGTGACAAGTGTTTTTGTTGTGTGGGAAAGTTGGTAGTGGATTGTTGTTGGTGTGATAGTTGGTTTTTGGTCCTATGTTAATAATTGTTTGGAAAAATTGAGGAAGTGGAGATGTAATTAAATGACTGGGTCTAAATTCTAATTAGTTTGGTGGGATGCTAATGCAGTATGATGTTTATGGCAACCTATTTGGGCTTCTTGCTGCACACCCGGTGACGCCGTTGGTGTCTTTGCACCATCTAGACGTGGTGGAGCCGATATTCCCAAACGCCACGCGTATAGAAGCTTTGAAACGGCTGAAAATCCCAATGCAGCTCGACTCGGCTGGCCTTATGCAGCAATCCATTTGCTACGAGAAGAAGAAGGGTTGGACAGTATCGGTGTCTTGGGGCTTTGCTATTCAGGTGTTCCGTGGGGTGCTCTCGCCTAGGGAGATAGAGATGCCCTCCAGGACCTTTCTGAATTGGTACAGGCGAGCTGATTACACGGCCTATGCGTTCAACACGCGCCCGGTGATGAGGAACCCGTGCCAGAAGCCGTTTGTGTTCTATTTCTCGAGGGCCAGAATGGAGCTGAGCACAAACCAGACACTGACCCGGTACACACGACACCATGTCCCTCAGCCAGAATGCCGATGGAAGATGACTAGTCCGGAAGAAATTGAGACGATTGAAGTTTACAAGAAGCCCGATCCACATTTGTGGGACAGGGTAAGTGGAAATCTCTACATTCCTGTTAAACACTCCCATATATGCTTAGATTAGATATTTCTCCAACTCTTGCTGCTACTGCTGCTGCTGTTAGGTCGTCATCTCGTGACTTAAATGTCGAAAGGACTCAGCATGAGCAAGAGTGTACTAATGCACCTAAAACAAAGACAAACTATAGAGTGAAAGCTGACTACTCAATACTAACTCTCAATGTCAAGACATGAACTAATATGTCTATTTTCTTGATGTGTTTGTTTGTTGATTGGTGATTTTTTTTATTTCATGGCAGTCTCCAAGAAGAAACTGTTGCAGGGTGTCGAGCTCGAAGGAGAAGAGGTTGGTGATCGACGTGGGCGTTTGCAAGGAAGAAGAAGTTAGTGAAGTATAACGATGGATGGTATCATCATGTATCTTAGCTTTTCCCTCTCATATTTCTTGATTTGTTCGATTCAGCCTTCAATTTCTTGGATTTAGGGAAGAAGAAAAGAAGTACAAAAAAAAAAGAAAAAGATTCATGTAGTGTTGTTAAAGTATATGTTTCTTAGTGAGGCTGTATTGAACCAGTTGAGTAAATAGCAGCCCAAATTTTTGATCTCTTTTCAGCTATTCATAAATCGTGTTGAGAAATCAAGAATCTTGTTTTCTATGTAAATAGTAAATTTGAAGTTGGTGTTATCTGAACTGTGTCGGTGCATTTTGGTTGGTGGAAAAGACCTTGAAATTGAGTTTTAAGCAAGTGAAGGTGTGTGAAAATGGATTAATGAAGCCATCGAATTAGGAGGTGGTGATTATAAATAAAAATTATTATAAATATGGCTCAAACGGTTTGTATGGGTATGAGTATGAGTAGTCAACATGGAGTAATGAATCCATTGAATTATAAAGAAGGGATAAATGTGGCTCAAACGGCGTGTGTGTGTGTGACTAGTAGTAGTCAACATGGATTAATAAAAGCATTGAATTAGAAGGGTCGTGATTATAAATAAATGAGAGATTTGGCGCAAACGTTATAATGATTGGGGTGTAATTTAGTAAAAGGTGTACTGGTTTTTGGTCCCATTTATTGTAGGGTTGTCCATACTTTTTAAAGCGATCAAATTTTTTGGTGAAAACTTTATAATGAGTGAATGACTGCAATAGTTTAAGTATGTTATGTTGCGTGGGGGTGGGGGTGGGGGTGGGGGGACCTCCACAGAAGTGGGCCGCTAGATCTGCCCCTATACATTGTGCATTGAAATTCGAACATCTGGCATTTTCTTCTTAAGAATAATAATAATAATAATAATATTTGTTTTTTTTTAAATAATAATAATAATAATGATAACAATAAAATAAATAAATTGTAATGGCATTAATGACAAAACCATTAATGACAAAATGACAAAATCATGGGTATGTCAATCGGGCCAACCTACCAGATTTCTAGCTAGCCCTATTAGAGTACGAGTTATTCGGGCGTGAGCTAATCGGGTTAAAAAAAAACCTGGGTAGAAATTTTCAATCATAATCCTAAATCTTCGGGCTAGCCCAACGGGCTAAACAGACTCAAAAATGTATTTAAAATAATTTAACTAATATATTTCTCTTAATAATATTATATTTGTAATAAAGAAAATACACGCATAAATAAATAATATTTCAACACCGACTTACATAACTATTATGCAAGTCTTAGAGATATAAAGATACAACATTTTTATTGAATAAGTATTTTTTTTTTTAAATTGCATCTAAATATTTTATGTCAAGTATTGAATTAAAAATACAGAGAAGTGAAATGAAGAGTATAACTTTTTAATATTGAATTTCTTATATTGAATCAAAATACATTTCACAAACTGCTGGAAAAAATATCTTATTATACTAATTTTAATAAGCAAAGTAATGAAGTCGAAAATCAAATAACGAGAAAATTTCATATAATCAAGCGAAAATATTATTTTCGGGTCAGTCCTATACGGTCTCTGGTTAATTTCGGGCTGACCCTATCGGATGTCGGGCTATTTGATTACGGGCTATTCCAATTGTAATTTTTATCGGGTTGAAAATTTCCAGCCTAACTTTCTTGGATTGGCGAGTTAATACGAATAGCCCGTAATCAAATAGCCCGACACCCGATAGGATCAGCTCGAAATTAGCGAGTTAATCGGGTCAGCTCATGAATTTTGAATTGGATTGACATCCCTATAAAACCACCTCAATAAACATTTAGTACATTGTACACTAAATATTGAGGGGAATCTGTAATTAAATACATAAATAATCGTCCAATTTCAATTTATTACATAACAGAAGAAAAACACAAATTTATAATTATCCCAATTTCTCGCAAATTATCAATTTTTGGCGAATTAATATTATTGTGTAGACATCCAACTGATTCATGTAGCACATTGCCGGTTTAAGTCATGTATACATTTCAACATTAAATTGGAGACAATGAACAATTATATAGAAAATAAGAATAATTGAAAGTTTACATTATCGTGTATTTAGAGGTCAAATTTTTTTATCCATATACAAAATTAAAATTAGTTAAAAGTTCGTACTCCCTTCGTCCACGAATTAAAGCCTCATTTCATGCTCGGCATAGAAACTAAAAAAACTAATAAATGTGTTGTGAGTGAGATAAAAGGGTAGTGGTTAAGATATTAAATTACTTTTGCTAATCTTTCATTAGGAGATGTCTTTACTTAATTGAGATATTTTTATTAACATTTGTTAATTATTTTCGTATTTTTTTCCTTTAATTTATTTAAGTATCATTTACTTAAATTCTGTTTTTCATTTTTTTCCCTTTACCTTTAAATCAATTTTAATTTTTGCTTTTAAATTTAAAAGCAAACAACAATCTTCTTTGAGGCCGCTATTTTAATTAATATACTGACAGTAGAGAATTTTGGAGGCAAAAGAAATTTTTTCATTCATTTAAGGAAGATAAAAGTACAAAGGGACCCTCCAAAAGTTTGGAGGGAAAATCAAACTCTAACTACCCTTCTTAAAGCTCTATATATGCAGCCATAAATTCATTCCAATATCCATTATTCACTCCTTCATTAAATTCTCACCAACATATAAACACATGGAAAATGGCTTTACATAGGTTTAAATTAGGAGATGATGACATGAACAAGCTTGCATAGTGGCTACTCCAACATAGCAGTTGAGGCAAGCTTGATTATGGTGTCAAAAAGAAGGCTGTCCAGCTGTTCCATGTTGATTTGAAGACCATTTGGAGGCAATGTTGCATACATAAAGATAAAAGGAAAATAGATTTTGATAACATAAAAAAAAAAAATTGTGTTAGAAAGATCATCATTCAATTAGAAAATGTTTCATACACATAGATAAAAGAAAAATAGATGTTGATAAAGTAAAAAGAACTTTTTGTGCTAGAAATATCATCATTGAGAATCATGTCTACTAGCCTAGGTGTGTCTAAATGCTTTATTCACAAGTGAGTGATGGAGAAAAAGCTTAAACCATATACAAATGCTATAAAACCATTTCTCACCCCTCAAAATAGGTTGTCTAGACTTACTTGGAGCCTCAAACAGCTTAGTTCCTTAAGTGATGGTGGATTTATAAAATTTCAGAGTATGTACAACACCATTCACATAGATGAGAAATGGTTTTACCTTACCAAAACTAAGGACATATATTACCTCATGCCAGATGAGGTAGAACCATATAGGGCAAGCAAATCAAAGAGATACATTCCCAAAATTATGTTTATGTGTGTTGTATCAAGGCCTATAATAGATGAGGTGATCTCCTGTACATCCGGGTGTACGGGACACCCGAGTGTAAATGACACTAACACTAACACTATTTTGAAATGACACTAATACTATTTTGTTTTACAGATGACACTATCATGTTATATAAATAACACTATCTCGAAATGACACTAACACTAAATGACACTATCATGTTATCGAAATGACACTGTACACCTAGGTGTACCGTACACCCGGGTGTACAGGAGATTTTGTGATAATAGATAGATAGGGAACAATCATCTTTGATGGTATGTTTGACATCTTTCATTTCACAACAAAGGAAGCAGCTCAAAAGAATTCTAAAAACAGATGCAAAGGTACAATGGAAGTAAGACCAATTACAGCCATTACAAAGGAAATCATAAAAGCTTGCCTAATCAAAGAGGTAAGCTAATCAGAATCTGGTACAGATTCATCATTTAGCTCTAATTTGCATATGGTCCCAATGTTCAAAGCCAAGTGGCCACACTTTGCAATTTGGGAGAGTCTAGAGTTTCTACAGTTGGAGTCAAGTGAAGAAGATGCATTTTACAATATGGGAGATCTAAGAGAAATGCTGCATTAGGTGGGTATTAGAAAGTAGAAAGCCATATGGTAGGGCAAGGTTTACAGAGACAAACACCATGCAACAATTTTTTTGGGGTGTTTGCATTGTAAATCAATTTTTGTAAGCTTAATTGTCTCAACAAGTGCAGCATCATTGACATCATTATGTTGTTATTGTTGCACCCACAATGGTTTTGAACTCAACCTTCAAAACTAGAGAAATAAAGACCTTGTGGTGGCTGAATTAAAACAAACCCTCAGAGATTAAGAATGTCATCACAGGGCACGAGCACATACCTTAAGTGTAGTATAAACTATTCTAACCATTAAGAATGTAAGCACGACCCTCAGGAATTAAGAATGTCATCACAGTGCATGAGCACAGACCTCAAGTGTAGTATAAATTGTTCTAACCATTAAGAATGTAAGACCTCAAGTGTAGTATAAATTGTTCTAACCATTAAGAATGTAAGCACAACCCTCAGAAATTAAGAATGACATCACAGGGCACGAGTACGAGCACAGACCTCAAGTGTAGTATAAATTGTTCCAACCAATAAGAATGTTAAGCACAGACCTCAGACATTAGAATGTCTTCATAGGGTACCAAATGGGCTCACAGAGACTTAAAGAAACACAAATGGCCTCACAGAGCATCATTAGAAACACAAATGGCCTCACAGAGCCTCATATAAACATAAATGACCTCACAGAGCCTTAGAGAAACACAAATTTCCTCACAGAGTATCATAGAAACACAAAATTCCTCATAGGGCATCATAGAAATACAAATAGCCTCACAGAGACGAGCATAGAGACAAATAAGGCATCACCAACCATCCCCCAACATGCAATGAACATGCATAACCAGCCATCCCACCGAAAATAAAAATAGAATCACCTGATTATGTGAGAGATAGAACAATAGGGAAAAACATCCTAGGGTTTTCAAGTAGGAGATTCGCTCGGCCTCCAACCTCTATCTTCTCAGAGATGTTGGCGGGGTTCGTCATCAACCATGACCCCGATTGCTAACCATGTTTCCTAGCCAGCGTCGAGGAGAATGGATTCAAAGATTCCAACATACTTGAGGTACTTCTCGGTCTCGTACATGGAAACTTTGAGATCTCCGATTCAGAGAGATCCAAGGACGCCAATTCGTATTGCGACATCATCAGGTCCGATTCAGAGACATCTATGGTCGTGGATTGAGATTTCGAGAGATCCATGACTGCAAATTCACTTTCGGGCACCATCGTGTCCAATTCAAGGAGTATAGACACATATGATTGCACAATCCATTCCATCGATGAAGATGGAAGAATATCTGATTTAGAGAGATCCATAGACGAGTGAAGACGAAAGAGAGAGAAGGGTAGGGTTTGGTAATGAGGAGGCGGAAGAAAGAAGATGTAGACGCTAGGATTTCATGAAAACCACTAGATGAAGATAAATGACGAACAGAAAAGTCCAACACGAAATGAGAGTAATTTGGGCCAAAACGGTTATTTAAAAAATGATCCATATTTGTTTGATTTCATTAGAGAATAATTAGGGTGGGTGATTAAGTGGGATAAAAATAAGTGGTGGGACCATTAATGGCAAAGGGTAGTAATTATAGGAAAAGTATAAAAAATACAATAAGACTTTATTTGGTGGACAAAAATTTAAGGGTAAGTAGGGCTTTATTTCATGGACTGTTTACCTCATTTTTGGGCGTCATTTGTGGGTTTGTTTGGTGCGCATTCGAGCATGCCCCATGCATATTAGTGTCATTCTATACTTGCTCGACTGTTGTTCGGTGTATTCACCTTGTTTTGCAGGATGTCGGAGTATTTGGAACATTTCGTGAAGTTTGGAGCGTGTTTCAGAAAAGATGATGCGGCCACCGCCGCTGGATGGTGCCCGCTGCAGCACGCCGCCCGTCGCCCGTCGCATTGGATTTGCGAAGGTGGTAGGCGGCGGCCGCCCTTGGGCGTTTTTGGCAGTTACGAATTTGTAGTATAAAACTAATTTTTAGGGTTTCTCATTCTACCTTCGACTCCCAGCCTCCCTAGGTAATTTTTCCACACTTTTCCCTTAGCTTTGAGAGATTGAAACTTGTCCTAACAATATTGGATCACTTGGATTGGAGAATTGCTTTCGGTTATTGTAAGAACTTTCTTGGATTCTTGTTACTAGCCTATTTGACTTCTAATGGATGTTCTTGTTTTTATGAAAGTATTGATTAAGTTAAGAGTTTGTTGCTATTGATTTCTGTTATTACTCTATTATTGATGAATTGTGATTGATTGTTATTTAGCATTTTCATCGTTCGAACCATTTATGCTATTGTTGATTCGTATTTAAATTGCGCCCTAGCTTCTTATTTTGTTGGTTCTCTTCTTATTGGTTCTCTTGGTATTTCTTAGTTGTTGGTGTTGGTTGTTATATTTGCATTAATGTCACTAGATTTATTGATTGGGATTGTTACTTGATTAGTTTAGTCGAGTTCTCCATTGCTTAATCTTGTTCCTGTCTTATCTCGATTGAGCTATGTGCATTTATATTGGTGTGAGTTTAGTTATAGCTTCCTTTCGTTTGTTGCTCGTTGTGTTCTTAGATTCCTGCTAGTTTATTTTCTGCCTAGGGTGAGTGAGAGTAACGTTAGACCCAAGCTTTTGATTAGAGTGTTTAGGATTTACTATTTTTCTGTGAGTAGCATGATTAGTCGCCCTGCTTAGCCTTCCTTGTGAGACGACTTGGGTTAGCTTACTACACTAGAATGACCTCGTGTGATAGCGAGTCTATTCATAGGGTGTTTTGAGTTTAGTCAAATTTTGGCGCCGTTGCCGGAGAAGGCTTTAGGCGTTTGATTGTGTTACATTGTTTTCTGTGTTTATTTAGTTTCTTTCTTTTTGCTCGGTTATTTTCTTTTTCCACCGGTGCGTTTGATCTTTTTATTGAGTGTTGTGTTGCTAGGGCGTCGAAGTCTTAACATGAATTTGGAGTCCTACTTGATAACATTCACTGTGCACGTGAGGTGCTAGTAGCCCGGGGAAAAGATACCGAGTCTCTTTCTGTTAAGCAGTGAAGTTGAAAAGATGGCAGGAATGAATGTGCAGTATATGGGAGACTTCACCCGGCCTGTCATTGAGGCCACAAACTCAGCAATTGTGCTCACCACTGCAGTCCGGAATTACAACTTGAAGCCCGATGATTCAAGTATGCTCCCCCTCTTCTATGGGATGCCGAATGAAGATGCCTTGAAGTTCATCCGGGACTTCTGCACCCAAGTGGAAACCTTCGCACTTTTGGAGATGAGCAGTTGAAACTTAAGTGCTTCCCTTATGCACTTAAGGATTGGGCAAGGACTTGGCTTCTATCTTTGCGGCCTGACTCCATCACTACTTGGGGAGAGGCTTGTGACAAGTTCATGATGAAGTACTGCCCAAATCACAAGACGCAGGAGATTAGAACTCAAATCATGAACTTCACCTAAGGAGCTGACAAGCCTTTTCATGAGGCTTGGGAGAGATTTCAAGAGCTCCTCCGCCAGTGCCCGCAGAACCAGTTGGACCCAGTGATGTTGAGCCTATTCTTCTATGACGAGTTGGTGCAGACAACCCAATTTATGGTGGACAACATTGCAAGAGGCAACATTGCAAGGAAAACTGCAGAAGAGCTAGACAAAATCTTCAAGACCTTAGCTGAAAGCTCCCAACAGAAGACAGTTTGTGGAAGGAAGGTAGAGGCTAGTGCAGTGGCACCTAGTTATGAGCTCCAAAAGTAGATGGCTGGCATGATGAGAGAGCTACAGCAACTAAAGATGAGCAAAGTGGAAACCCCGCCTACCCACCAACCGAATGTCGAGAGCTGTGGCATTTGTGGTGATTATGGCCATGGAGCCAACAAGTGTCATAGGATGGGCGAGCATATTTATGAAGGAGGAGTAAAAGTTTTTGCTGCACAAGGACATTCAGGTTGGCAGCACCAAAATCACATGCAAGGTTATGGGCAAAATTCTCAATTCCAGCAGTCGATGGGAGTTCAGAACCAACAACAGTGCCCAATGCCCCATTCAAACTTTCCTTCTCAGCAGTACAATCGGGGATGCATGCAGAAGAACAATTTCGAGCCCCAACAGCAGCAGCACCAACCTTCGAGACCCTCATTTAAGGATCAGATGCAAGCATTCATGCAAGCTAGTAAACAGGCGACGAAGGCTCAGGGTGCTACCATCAAGCACCTCGAGTCCCAGTTGGACAACTTACGGGGGCTTTGAATCAGCTGCAACAACAACAGCCAACTGGGAAGTTCCCAAATTAGAACCAGCAGCCGCATCAAGTTCATGCCGTGGCGGTAGTCAAGAAAGATGCCCCAATGACCACGAGGAAGGACACCATTGGGAAATGGAGAAATAAAACCGTGGAAACAATCAAAGCTATCCAATGCCCCAGTGAGCCACTGCCACCCGTCACTGTAGCCCCAGATCAACCATCACCCAAGCAAGAAGATCCAGGTAGCTTTACTTTCAATATTAGTTTGGGTGGGGTTGAAGAGGTTTTGGGAATGCTTGATTTGGGCGCGGCAGTCAATTTGACGCCGCTTGATATTTTTGAGAAATTAGGTAACAAGGAGTTGAAATGCACAGATATGAAAATAGAGCAAGCTGATGGATCTATTAGTAGCCCACAAGGCCTTGTTGAGGATGTTGAAGTTGTTGTGAGGGGGATTAGAGTGTTGGTAGATTTTGTTGTCCTTGATGTGGGGAAAGTGATTAGAGGAGAAAATGGGCATCTCGTTTTGCTTGGCCGACCTTTTATGATGACCACCCATACTCGTATTGAAGTGAGAACTGGAACTTTGAGTATGGCTGGGGTAGGGAGATCGGTAACATTCTCATCTTTTGATAAGAAATCTACTATTTTTACTCCCTTATTGTAAAACTGCTCTTATGTTAAAATGTCTGATGTCCTGAATAAGGATTGTGTTGTGCAGGAATTTCTCTATCAGTTGCAGGAGGGGGACGAGATCGTGCAGAAATTCCTTGCTAACTTGCAAGATAAAACCGACATTGAGCATGAGTTTCTGCATAAGCTACAAGAGGAGGATTTTATAGAGTAGGATTTTCTGTGTGCCCTGCTACTGGAGGAGAAGCTTGATGAGGTAGTTTCACTCGATCTCCTTGGATGTGTGGACAGGAGATCACCTTATGTTATGAGCGTTGAACGTTCATCAAGAGGACCTGCAGCTGTAATTCAAGAAGATATGTTTACACAAGCTCTAAGGCAGCTGAAGCTTCAATCGGACTTTGGTTAAGGGTTCCTCTTAGTCGGGCTGGCGACTTTAAAACTAACATGAGACAACCCATGTTATTCTTGCTTTGTCTTTATTTTTGTTTATCTCTTGCTTTATTTGAGTTTGTGTTGGTTGGTATTTTTGGTGTTTTGTGCAGGTCTGGTGCTTTTGGGATTGATAGTTTGTGTGGAAAGAGGCCGGAAGGCATCGTGGGATGCCATAGGCTCACCACTTGGATCTAAGTGTGGGGGGTGGATTGACTTGGTATTTGTAGGTTCTTGTGAATGGTGTATGCTGTTGTGATGTTTGGTTTACTTGTGTGGGGAAAATGGTTCCTTTATCTTGATTGTTTACTTGGTTCCAAGTAATACTGTACACTTTGATGATTTGTTCACAAGTTGATTTCATGATTTGTGTTGGATTGGTTGCATCTTTGTCTCTCATGCTATGCATATTCCTAGCTTGGTGTAAGTTGTTTAATGTTTTGGATGCAACACCTTTATGAGCAATTCTTGACGTGACTTGTCCAGTAGATGCTAGAGGGAGTGTTTCATTATGATAACCTACGATCTTATCCCTTGAATAGAAATGTTTGGGTTGTTGTGAAGTTTTCTATAGCTCTGGGTCTCTGCCCCTCAGACGTATCGTTATGAGCATGGGAAACCATGTGAGAACATTTTGGATTACCTCCAAAAGTGTTGATCTCACGAAAATTGACCTATCTATTGAGAATGGAAATAACATAACCTTGAAAAAGCAAGATGTATAAAAATGAGAGTTGGTTTGATTATTTATTGTTGGGTCCCGGAGGGTCACTGAATTGGTGTATGGGGGGATACACCAATAGACTATTTTTGCAAAATTCTTTTGTTAAGACTGAAAGAGTATCGACTGATACCGGAAGAATTGAACTGAAGTTAACAGTAAAAAATATTTTCAGTTAAAAAGTGGTTGTAGACTGATACTAGATTTCAGATAGGCACGAAGCTTTGACTGATAATCCACTTAAGGCTCCAGTCTAATATTTTAAGATCAGATAAGTGTTATGAATCTTACTTATTATCCTAAGATTTATCAGTTGGATTAATAACACTGGAAGCGGAAAATAAACTTAAGTTTCACTTTTCGATTTATCGGTTTCAGTTCAGTAAGAGGTTTGTGCACATATAAGAAAGATAAAAACTGAAAGCGATAAACAACAAGGAATTTTTACGTGGTTCGGAACAAGTTCCTATGTCCACAGTCAGTTAAACACATTGACAATCACTTTGTCCTTGTGCTTGTGGGTGCACAACAAACCTTCAACTGAAACAAGGTTTCAGTGCCAATAAACTGGATTGGACTTCTCGTGTCCTTCTCATCTTGCAGTTGCAAGGACTACACTTGTCTTGCTTGCGGGGGCTAAGAACTTTTGAGTTCAGACCACTGTCTCGAACTTACTCTCTCAAACTCTCTTTTGTCTCAGTTGAAAAGGGGTTCGAAATACCAACTAGACTACATAGAACAGGCTCTTTGTAATCGGGAATTTAGGCTAAGGATTTTACAATAGATTTGCCTAAGAAAATAAAAAAATGTGTATAATCAGTGAACTGATTTGGGCTTTGAGTATTCTCTTCTTTGATTCAAACTTTGAAGGCAGTGAAAAGGTCGAGTTGCGATTTTGGCAGAGGTTCAGCTTGAGTGTTTGAATCGATGAAGATTGAAGATGTTCCTCGAGCTCTATTTATAGGCAAAGTTTTGAAAAGATCCATTGGCGAGATGGTCTTCAAGAATTCGACCGTTGTGAGAAAGATTTGAATTTGTCTAAGGGTTCAATCTTCGAGGTTCCTGATTTGGTGAGGAACGGCGTCCCTAGGTGCAGGAGCATGGTGCCTCTGAAAAGTTAGCACAAAAAAGGAATGCTCTGCAGGAAAGGACGATCTTCAATATCTCTGCATTTAATGCAGATGTACTTGGTGTGTATGTGGCTTCCTTTTAACTTAAATTCTTCAGTCCGAGGAAGAATGCCAACTGATGCTTGACTTATGTATCAGTACGCTAATTCCACGTGGCCAGCATTAGTTATTCAGTTACAACTGAATCTTCAATGAGATCTTCATCCGTTAAATCTTTAGTATTTGACTTTGGTCTTCTTAGAAGCGATCTTCAGTCTAGCAGTCTTCAGTATAACTATAAAACTGAACTCTAATACTTTAGTTCGAAAAGTTCTAGACTACTGAAAAGAAATTTTAAGAGTTTTGGTATCATCAAAACTAGGGGTAATGATATTTGACACGCACCCGTCGTGCGGTGCGGGCAAAATACTTGTGTATGCCTAGTACAGATGATACACGCTCCTACGTCTCACAACAAGAACTCAGTCTTAGTGGCAAGTGTAGGGTCGAATCCCGCAGGGAGTGAGGAACCACTTTGTTCTCCAACGACAAATTGAGGTGTCACAAGTCTCAATCTGTTTACTCTACACAAGAAATTAACAAGATCAATAATAACAAAGGGGTGAGGTTATTCGGTTAGGTCATAACTGTTGTCAACATTCGTTTCGGTCATAGGCATACTAATAATCCGTCCATGATCCATATAAACCCAAGGCGTGGCCCAAAGACATTGGTGCGTTTCAAGGGGTTATACTTCACATTTAGGATGGTTGATCCCATTGTGGTCACTTGGTCCGAAGGTCACACGATCCCCGGTTATAAGGCAGTGCTTCACTCCTCCTTAGATAGTAGTTATACCCGTTACTCACCAAGTATGACCCTTACCAACCTTCTCTCCCGAGGTCCCCAACTCCGCACTTTGAGTGACACATGCTTCCTGGACACAACCATTTCCGGCTTGTCAGCCGACCAATCATGGACATGCTACGGCGCAGAGATTGCCTTCCTCGTTTGATAACCATGGCTTTATGCCTCGTCACAGTTGATGGATAGTCTCTAGACGGAATGCTTCATTGTAGTGGTCAGACGGAATGCTTCATTCGGTTTGACTCATACTGGGTGGGTTGCTTCAGGTTCCCATGCCCCAAGTTAGACTGGAGAGGTACTGCGGGCGAAGCTCCATGCCGGTAAACATGACATTGCAATCTGGGCTTGGTAACGCCCATTCCAACCACATTCTTTCCGTTTCCGCTCCACTGGACCTTCCTTCCTCAACAACTTAGTTTTCCCCTGGACAGACCTGAACTGACACAAACAAAGAGAAAAACAGGGCCAAATGGCCCAAAAGTCGAAGACGCATCACACCTACACACTTAAACCATACTTGCCCTCAAGTATGTAGGTGGATTCCCAGAAGACACGGACGAAAAGTTTGAAAGGAAAGAAATAAAACTACAAGACACGAAACTTGCACTATCATCAGGATCAGATCATACTAATATGCATCATTCAGTTCAGTCTAACCACAAACCATAGAGTAATGATTATGCATAAAGTGTGATAGTAGTTTCTCTCTCTCTCAGTCTAACTACAAGTACCGGGTTAAGTGTATACACTGTTGCTTTGCTGCACCAGTTCTTCTATGAGTTTGATTGAAAACTATAAGTGAAGCACACTAGCATGACTCATCAGAGGGTCTTTGCTTGGTTGTAATGGGATATACGGAGCAAAGGTGAGATAAATGTGGATCAGTGGCTAATTCAATATCACCCATACCCAGTATATATATTCAGTAAAACCACAACCAGCTTTTTATTTCCCTGTTTTAATAGGGACCAACCTTTCTTCGATTTTGGCAACATTTATTATTCATTTTTTTTGTGCCCAGTTTTTCTTTCTTTTCTTAAATTCCTTGTTTACCATTTCATGTACACATCAATTCTTTCTTTTAGATATGACAACAGAAAGGCTCAAGAAAGAATAAGTTCGGCTCAAATTGGCGTAACAAGGGACTTTATCATATTCATCGACAAAGAAAAATCTGGGGCCCTAATCAAAGTAATGTGCCCTAATCACACAAGTCATTACCAGCAATAGAAGTCCTCAAACAAAGTCTAGATTTCCTAGTACAACAAAGTCTCACCAGAATACATGCAATTTTTTTCAAAATATGGTCCTGATCTCACTGGTGGGGTACTATCTGTATTCTCACAACTACCATCATGCATATCATACTCAACCACCAAATCAAACCATAACCAAACTCAGCATGCATAATCTCATCACCATCACACAGTGCAAGTAAGACTCGACTCAAACAAGACTCTAGAGACACTAAAACATGAAAATCAAAAGATAAAATAAAATCTAATCTAAGAGTTCAGGGTAAGAAAACTTAATTGCCTTGGTCGGAGGACCTATCCTCCGCATTCAACCGGTCCATGATTGCCTTAAAACCAGCGTCCATTGCTTCCCTCAGGGTTGTCATCTCTGCGCTCAACATCAGCAGCTCGTCCTTTACCTCCTTCATCTCAGCCAACAACATCACACTCTCGCTGCTGACAAGGCAGGGTGCATCTTGCTCTTGTGGCCTCCTTGGTTCTGGCCTAGCTGCTGCTCCTTCTGGGTACACCAAACGATATCTCCCGCCTTCGTCGGCCTCAACCACCCTCCAGCGCACAAACCTGCCGAGGTCTAGAAAGCGACTTTCGGCCAGAGCGGTGTCAGCTGAGTTCTCCACGTCGAACTTGATGAGTTTCTCCGCAAGGATGGTCACCAGTGGGCAGAGGGAGAGAAATTTGTTAGTATGGGTGACCCCATACTGGAACTGAAGTGCTACGGTGAACCCGAAGTTCACCCTTTTCTTCTCCATCATACACCATAACAGGAAGACTTCCTGTTGAGTGACCATGTTAGAACCCTCCAACCGACCATAAATGTTGTAGGCCAGCCACCTGTGGCAAATCTGCAGGGCCGGGTCCTGAATCTCATTCGACTTGCTGCAGTTCTTGACATATTTGGTCCCGGTAGACAACAACGACCAGTAGTGGTCAATCTGGCTTCTCCACTCTGGTGGGGCTATCGTTTCAGCTTGCCTATACTCCTCTTCATAAACATCTCTGGCTTCAATCACCCCGAGGTGGATGTTCAGCTCATTAATCGAAAGCGGAAACATCCTACCTTGCAACTGGAACCGCAAAGTTCCCGGGGTCTCAATCGTGTAGTTTCCCTTGGGCTTAAACTCAACAGTGCCCATGAATTCCTCCGTCAATTTCTGGAATGCCTTCGGATTCCACTCCAACACTTTCTTCCAACCTACCCCATCGAAGTAACCCTCCACTCTTTCCTTTATCCCCAACTCCTCCAAAACTTCAGTAACTAGAAAATACCATGGGGTAATTTCTCTGTTTTGAAGGACGGCATACCTTTGGCTATCTCTCGGTATGACCACTCCGGAAGCAGTGGTGCATATCAAGCCTTTTTGCTTCGTAAGCTTTGGCTTCGCGGTAGTGGCTGTACTGGAGGTGGGTTTCTTTGGCGCCAAAACATCCTCTGATCTGGAGCTATCCACGGTCTCCGTCCTCTCTGGATCTTCCTCGTCTTGTTTGCCTTTTCTCTTTTCAGCGCGGGTTGCCTTCCTAGTCTTGCTCTGGACTGCCTTGCCCTTCGTCTTACATCCGGCCGCCGCCGGTTTGGTTTTCATGGGCAGAGGGGGCTTGGTGACGTCCAACTTCCTCTTCGCTCCAATCTTCACCACCTTGCTTTGGGGGGTGGAAGCCTCCACCTCTGTCTCGTGGGTGGCTTCCTCTCCCTCTTCTTCTCCTTCTTCGGACCCCGTCGCCGTCTTCTCTTCTTCAAGAGATGGCTCCGGTGGTGTAGGGAGAACTGGAGTAGGCTCCCGCTCTTTGGCAGTTTGAGCGGGGGTTGATTTCTTCAGAGCTTTCCTCGGCTTCTTCACTGGTGGGGTAGGTGCGATCTGTTCTTCCTCCATGGGCTTTTCTGACACCTCGATCATCTCCTCCGAGGTCTCCTTCTCTACCTCACGTTCTTCCATCGCAGGGATATCTTCCGGCCCCTTCTCCTCCGTTTGACTGGCTATGGCCGGCTCTTCGGTAGCTTTGATAGAAGTTTCCTCAAAGGTGGTTCGCCTAGTGGTTCGTTTCGTCGGAGGCCGAGGCTTGGTGGTCTTCTTCCTTGCCGGAGGTTGAGTGCTTCCAGAACCAGTTTCACCTTTAGTCTTTGCCATTGCGGGTCTTTGGGATTCAGAAAGTGTTTGAAAAGTTAGGGTTTGGGTAGGAATTTAGGGAACTGGGTGGTTTTTAAAGTGGTAGCAGCAGTTACCAAAATTGAAGGTGGGGGGAGGTAGTGGAGATCGTGTGTAGCGGCTATGGAGATTTAGGGTTTTGGAAGAAGTGGGGAGAAGTGTTTAAGGGAAGTGGGGATGACGGTTATGGCAAAGCTTTAAATTTAGGAAAGAAAAATCTCTCCCAAATTTGAATTTCAAATTTTCCTTTGGAAACCCAAACGTTCCCGTCCCATCACGTCAGACTGCTGCTTCCGCCTCTCTGACGTCACCCCTCCTTGGTTAGACCTCTCATTCTTTCAAAAATTCTCGAACCTCCACCTACACACTTTGCAACGCAAAGTGGGTTTGAATTCTCAGCTGGGCCTCCGCCCCCTTTCTTACTCTTTCGGCCCATCTCACCTGCAAGGTTAGTGCATCCAAACAAAACAAAACAACTTAAAAGAAAAGAAAAATTCGGTACAGACCATACCGAAACACAGCACTGGGTTGCCTCCCAGCAAGCGCTCTTGTTTCCCATCTTGAGCTCGACTCTCCCTTCTTCTTTACTCGTACACAGGGTCGAGAAGGTGGCATTCCTCCTTCTCCTTCTCTACTTCAGCAAGTTCATGGTAGGGCTTCAGGCGATGCCCATTCACCACGAACGTATCAACTCCATTGTGATCATACACTTCTATGCTCCCATTTGAGAAAATCTCTTTGATCACGAATGGTCCTGACCATTTTGAACGAAGCTTCCCGGCCATCATCTTGAAGCGTGAATTGAAAAGTAGGACTTTTTGTCCCACCAAGAATTCCTTTTTTCTGATCTTGGCATCATGAATCCTCCTGGTTCACTCCTTATAGAGCACCGCATTGTCGTAAGCCTCCAACCGAAGCTCTTCCAACTCACTCAGCTGCAACTTCCTTGCTTTTCCAGCTAGGGTCATACTGAGGTTAATTTGCTTGATTGCCCAGTATGCCTTATGTTCGATTTCCACAGGCAAATGACATCTTTTTCCATAAAGCAAACGGAACAGGGACATCCCAATGGGTGTCTTGAAAGCAGTTCGGTATGCCCATAACGCGTCTCCCAAATGGTCACTCCAGTCCTTACGGTTAGGGTGTACCACCTTTTCCAGGATATTTTTTATCTCTCTGTTGGAAATCTCAGCCTGGCCATTTGCTTGGGGGTGATATGCTGTAGTGACCTTGTGTGTCACCCCCACCTTCTTAGTTAGTGCCCTTATAGTGGCATTACAGAAGTGAGACCCTTGATCACTGATTAGAATTTTGGGTATACCATACCTCTCGAACACTTGTTCTTTAGGAATACTGCCACGGTGTGAGCATCATTGCTTGCGGTTGCCTTGGCTTCAACCCATTTTGACACATAATCAACTGCCACCAGAATATACTCGTGGTTTCTTGACTTTGGAAAAGGTCCCATAAAGTCAATTCCCCACACGTCAAAAATCTCAACGAGCATGATTGGAACTTGTGGCATTTCATCTCTTGCGGTAATACCTCCAGTCATTTGGCACTTCGGGCAGCTCTGTACCCACTTTCTTGCGTCTGTAAATATGGTAGGCCAGTAGAATTCACTTTCTAGAATTCTGTGGGCTGTGCGCTTTTCTCCAAAATGTCCGCTGTTTGCTGTTCCATGACACATATCTAGGATTTGGGCATGCTCATCCTCAGGTATGCACCTCCGTATGACCTGATCCGCTCCAATCCTCCAAAGATATGGATCCTCCCAGTAGTAGAATCGTTCTTGCACAAGTAACTTCCTTTGTTCGAACCTTGTCAACCCCGAGGGTAGCTCCTTAGTGATCAAATAGTTAGCTATATCAGCATACCATGGCTCCTGGTTGGTTAGAGCATACAGTTCTTCTCCTTCTACTCGGGTGCAAACAGAGTATAACTTTTCATCTGGAAAAGTATCGGTAATAGGCATACCATCATCCTCTTCCAGTTGCAACCTGCTCAAATGATCTGCCACAAGATTGGCAGCTCCCTTTTTGTCTCTTATTTCGATGTTGAACTCTTGCAAAAGTAGAATCCATCTGATGAGCCGAGGTTTGGACTCTTTTTTGGCCATCAAATACTTCAACGCTGCATGATCTGTGTAAACCACCGCCTTTGTTCTCAAGAGGTAGGAACGAAATTTCTCTATGGCAAACACCACTGCCAAGAGCTCTTTCTCGGTAGTGGTATAACTGCACTGTGCTGGATTTAGAGTCTTAGATGCGTAGTAGATTACACAACTCTATTTTCCTTTCTTCTGCCCCAGTACTGCTCCAACGGCATGGTTGCTGGCATCACACATGATTTCGAACGGTAAGTCCCAAACCAGAGGTTAAATAATGGGGGCTGACACCAACTTATCTCTCAAAATTGTGAATGCCTCTTTGCAGTCGTCATCAAAATCGAATGGCACATCTTGTTGGAGAAGTCTGGTCATGGGCTGAGCAATCTTGGCGAAGTCTTTGATGAATCGCCGGTAGAACCCTGCATGACCAAGGAATGCCCGTATGTGCTTTACTGTTGTCGGGTAGGGCAGTTTGGCGATAGAATCGACCTTAGCTTTATCCACTTCGATTCCCCTCTCCGAGATCACGTGCCCCAGCACTATTCCTTCTCTCACCATAAAATGGCATTTCTCATAGTTAAGGACCAGGCTTTTCTCCACGCATCTTTTCAACACGAGCTCTAGATGCTTTAAACAAGTGTCAAAAGAGTTTCCATATACGGTGAAGTCATCCATGAAGACTTCAATGCAATTCTCAAGTAGGTCGGAGAAAATGCTCATCATGCACCGTTGAAAAGTTCCCGGTGCATTGCATAATCCGAATGGCATTCTTCGATATGCAAATGTTCCAAATATACAGGTGAAAGTGGTTTTTTCCTGGTCTTCATGTGCGACGAAGATTTGCATGTACCCTGAATATCCGTCAAGAAAGCAGTAATAGGCATTACCAGCTAGCCTCTCAAGCATGTGGTCGATAAAGGGCAAAGGGAAGTGATCCTTCCTGGTTGCCTCATTCAGCTTCCTGTAGTCGATGCAAACTCTCCATCCTGTCTGCAAACGGGTGGGTACCAGCTCGCCTTGATCATTTTCCACCACCTGTATTCCTGACTTCTTCGGTACGACATGGACGGGACTCACCCATTGAATATCGGATATGGGGTAAATGATTCTCAATTCCAGTAGCTTGAGAATATCTTTCAAGACTACCTCCTTCATGAAGGGATTCATCTTTCTTTGTGAGTCTCGAACAGGTTTGGCTCCTTCCTCAAGATAGATGTGGTGCATGCACTCTGTGGGACCGATGCCTTTGATATCGGCTAAGGTCCAACCGATGGCTTCTCTGTTCTCCCGTAATACTCTGACTAATCGATCTTGCTGCACAAGGGTTAGGTCAGCACTGATGATAACTGGGAGCGTTTCTTCTGGGCCCAAATAAGCATACTGCAAATGCTTAGGCAACTTCTTGAGTTCTAGCGTGGGTGCTTTCTGAATCGATGGCAATAGCTTCTCGTTCTGCCCATACTGAGCCAATAACTCTGGTTTGCTTGTCTCCGTTCCTCCAGCTAAGTAGACCTCCTAGATCAGCTCCTTGATTTTCTGGTCTACCTCCACCTCAGCTTCCATGGTACTTTCTCGGAGAGAGTAAAGTTCCATGATGGCTTCCTTCATCTCATCATCCTCCATATGCTCCGCGTCTCGATCAGTCAGACCATACTGGATCACTTTCTCTGTGGTATCCCCGGAACCAAAAGCAATTCCCTGTTCTTGCACCAAAGGTTCAAACACATCGATCATGTCCACCGTTTTCATTGCTTGCTTTCTCTTCATAGTCTCATAGATGTTGAATTCTTCTTGAACTCCATCGAACTCACATGTTAAAATTCTGGTTTTCATATCGATCTTGGTTCCAGCGGTCATCATGAACGGTCTTCCCAATAATATGGCATTCTCCCCGATTTCAGGTCCGGTGTCCAGAACATAAAAATCAGCTGGGAAGATTAAATCTCCAACCTTGATCAGTACATCCTCCACCACTCCTTCAGGGTAAGTGTTGGATCTGTCGGCCAACTGTATGACCACACGGGTGTTCCTCATCTCACCAATATTCAATCTCTTGTACACAGCCAACGGCATCACATTGATTGAGGCTCCCAAGTCCATCATGGCCTTGTCCATGTTTGTTCTGCCAATGTTGCACGGAATGGTGAACATCCCTGGATCCTTCCTCTTCGTGGGCAACTTCCATTGGATCACCGCCGAGACACTCTCTCCCATCACATAACGGACTTCTTCCTCCATCTTTACTTTCCTTGAACAAAGATCTTTCAAGAATTTGGCATACTTAGGAATCTGCCTGATAGCATCGAGTAGGGGTATGCTTAGCTCCACTTTTTGGAACATCTTCATCATTTCACTTGCTTCCTTCTCTTTAGTCTTCTGTCTCAGGCGTCCTGGGTAAGGTGCGTCGGTTAGACTGCTACCTCCAGTTTGTTCAGCAGTTGGACCTTCACCACTTTTATTCGAGTTTCCTTGAATCAGTTCAGCCTCAGCTAATAACTCTTCTTCCTTTTCATCTCTTTCTGAAAACTCAGTTAGCACAACTTGAGCATGTTCTCTGGGGTTGATTCCCATGGCTGGAAGTTTACCAGCGTTCTCCTCCAATTTGGCCACTGCCTTAGTCAAGTGACTAATTTGCTGGTTGGTTTGGTCCATGCCGGCACGAATCTCGTTGCGAAACTTCTCACTTTCTTTAGCCATGTTTTCGATAGCTTCTTCCCAAGGTGCTCTTCGGTGTGGTGGCTGGTAAGGAAGTTGTTGTTGATTCTGGTTGTGGTGTTGAGGTGGTCCCAGCTGGTACTGTTGTTGATGTTGGTTCTGATTATACTGAGGACGTTGCATCTGTGCTCCCATATTGTTCTGTTGTTGGGGATGACCATCTTGCTTCCACCGAAAGTTAGGATGATCCCTCCATCCTGGATTGTAAGTGTTTGCAAAAGGATCATACTTCCGTGGATTCCCATCATGTCCTCCGATGGCATTAACATCAAAATATCCTCGCCAAAATTGGGACAATTCTCGGACTGATGTCCGGTGGCATCGCAAAGGCCACACTGACGAATCTTCTTCGGTATAGTCAGGCCCGACAGAAGTTCCTTGAGTTCGTTCATACTCTTCTCCATAGTTTTCTCCAGTTTGGACATCTCCTCCTTCTCTTCAGTTTTTCTCGGTTTTTCCAGATTTCTTTCATGCCCCTCATCGCGTGATTCTTCTGCCATGGTACCCAACAATTGAAAGATCTCCAACGGAGTCTTACTCATCAATGATCCATTACAGGCTGCTAGGACCAAACTGCGATCATTTCTCCGCATGCCCTTTACAAAACTCTCCACTTGATCCTTTGGAGAGATTTGATGATGAGGACAGTTGCTTAGCATTCTCTTGAATCTCGTCCAATATTCATAGAAGGATTCTAGCCCATCTTGTCTTATGTTGCGGATGTCCCATCTCATCCGCTCAACTCTTGATGCTGGGAAGAATTCTTCCAAGAAAGCCTGTTGCAGTTGTGCCCATGTGGTGACATTTCCTGCGGGTAGGTCATACAGCCATCTTCTCGCGTTGTCCACCAAGGTAAAAGGAAAGAGTATCAGCTTGACATACTCTTGCTGCTCATCACTGGATTGATGCATGATTGTCATTTCAAAATCTTGGAGATGAGTGTGAGGATCATCTCCTTGGTATCCATTGAACTTCGGTAAGATCTGAAGTAATGAAGGCTTCAGGTCATACCGACGAGGTGCGAACGGGTTTGCCAGTAAGGTGATTCCGTTCGGTCTCAAGTTGAGATTAGTTGGGTATGCCAACTGTCTGAGGGTCTGCGCCTGCTCGGCTGTTGCTTGCTCTGCTTCTGCTTTTGCCATAGCTTCGCGTCTCGCTATTCGTGCTTCTGCGCGTAGTCGTCTTTCGGTACGATCAATATCAGGGTCAAACACCAATGCTCTTGTAGCTCTACGAGTTCCACGCATGCACCAATAGCGGAAAATAGAATGATGAGAGAACAAAATTGCTGCGCGTCACTCCCCGGCAACGGCGCCAATTTTGACACGCACCCGTCGTGCGGTGCAGGCAAAATACTTGTGTATGCCTAGTACAGACTATACACGCTCCTATGTCTCATAACAAGAACTCAGTCTTAGTGGCAAGTGTAGGGTCGAATCCCGCAGGGAGTGAGGAACCACTTTGTTCTCCAACGACAAACTGAGGTGTCACAAGTCTCAATCTGTATACTCTGCACAAGAAATTAACAAGATCAATAATAACAAAGGGGTGAGGTTATTTGGTTAGGTCATAACTGTTGTCAACATTCGTTTCGGTCATAGGCATACTAATAATCCGTCCATGATTCATATAAACCCAAAGCGTGGCCCAAAGACATTGGGGCGTTTCAAGGGGTTATACTTCACATTTAGGATGGTTGATCCCATTGTGGTCACTTGGTCCGAAGGTCACACGATCCCCGGTTACAAGGCAGTGCTTCACTCCTCCTTAGATAGTAGTCATACCCGTTACTCACCAAGTATGACCCTCACCAACCTTCTCTCCCGAGGTCCCCAACTCCGCACTTTGAGTGACACATGCCTCCTGGACACAACCATTTCCGGCTTGTCAGCCGACCAGTCATAGACATGCTACGGCGCAGAGATTGCCTTCCTCGTTTGATAACCATGGCTTTATGCCTCGTCACAGTAGATGGATAGTCTCTAGAGAAGACCAAGACTGGAGAAGGACAGTGTATCCCATCAATCCTTTCCCCACCGTCCGGATCTACAATGCCTTTTGTTGACGCTGCTCAGCTACTCGGTCTTGGGTCTACCGGTTGTCACGCCCTGGTATGCCCTGGTCTTTGCTTGACATGGACAGCGTTTTACCGAACGGAGATCACCTGTTAGGCCCCTACTGTCCATGGTTTCGAACAGATCCTTCCGGAACCACGAGACTCAACCGAAAGAACAAATGCCTCACGAATGTTTACATGTTGACAACAATTATTTCCACCCCTAAAACCTCACCTAAGGAACTACTCACACATAGCAGAATTCATAAATGCAAAATGAATAAAACACATCATGTAAACAAAAGGAAATACTTGATTAATAGAAATGATACCTACGGCCTCGAGCCTTGAATCTTGTTCGAATTGAAAACACAACGGAAATAAGAAATAGTACTGGAATGTAAATTGTTTTGATGCCACACTCGGCAGAATTAAAGTATTAAACTAAATAAAACAGAGTTTCAAAAGGGTCAAGAGCTTCTTCACGCCGCACGTCTTCAACCTTTTATACTGCCAATCGGTGAAGGTCTAACCCTAGCTGCGCCAGCTTCATATCTTCATCGAGATCTTCTTTCCTTCTTTAGCTCAATCCTTGATTGATCCGATTGAAGATAGCTTCCAGCTGCATGCTGTAGTCAAACTTTCCCTTTCTCCAGATTCTTTCAGCTCCTTCTTCGTTCTTATCCATCCTTCCTCCAAATCTTCGGGATTTACTTTCCTTTCTTGGCTTTAGCTGTCTGCTTTTCATTGTAGTGGTCAGACGGATTGCTTCATTCGGTTTGACTCATACCAGGTGGGTTGCTTCAGGTTCCCATGCCCCAAGTTAGACTGGAGAGGTACTGCGGCCAAAGCTCCATGCCGGTAAACATGACATTGCAATTTGGGCTTGGTAACGCCCATTCCAACCACATTCTTTCCGTTTCCGCTCCACTGGACCTTCCTTCCTCAACAACTTAGTTTTCCCCTGGACAGACCTGAACTGACACAAACAAAGAGAAAAACAGGGCCAAATGGCCCAAAAGTCGAAGACGCATCAATATTTCATTAATTTCCCAACATTTATCATCTTCAAGAAGAATGAAATTTGATTATAAAGGTAATCACATTAGGAAACTCACCTCTAGCGGAGACTAGGGTCTGTTAGGATTGAATTATGTCATGTTGTTGTTGCTTCTTGAAAATCTTAACAATGAACACCCCGTGAGGAATGTAGATAGCTAGAGAGACTTGGATTGGTTTGAGATATGTTTGGTGAGGAAATTTACTTGTGAACTATCATGGATGATGTGGATATTGCTTGAGGACAAGCAAAATATTAAGTGTGGGGGAGTTGTTTAGCCTTATTTTGTGATGAGTTTTATGGGTGTTTAGGTGTGATATTGACTTATATGTTGGTCTCGTTCAGTCAAGAGTTGGTTGGTTTGAGCTTTTGTGTTAATTTTGTTGTATCAGAATTTTATGCTCGAATTGATTAATATGTGGATAAAAATGAAGTCAGAATTAAGTTCAATGGTCTGAAGAAGAATCGAAGTTCGTCTTGATACGAGTTCGTAGGCGAAAACAGATCAAAAATTGGACTTAAAACGAGGGAGAACAGACCAAAATAAAAACACTGCGCAATGCAGCCCCCTGCGGCCTTCGCCCGCGCGAAATTCTGGCAATTACGGGATTTAGTATTTAAACCCTTTTTCTAAGGTTTTGAAGGGCTCTCGACTTCCCCAGCCTCCACTGGCCATTTTTATGACTTTCCTTGAGTTTTGAGAGAGTAGAAACATATTAGAAACATTTGGATTTCATTAGATCGCATTGGATTGTCATTTACATTGAACTATTGTAAGAATTCTTCAATTGGTTAGTTGCTACGTATGCTTCTTGATCGTTTACCTTTGTTGCTTATAGATTGATGCATTTGATTATCTCATCGCCTGGTTAACGTATTTAGCTTGTTGTTCGATTCATTAGTTTAGTTCTCCGTTGAATTATGTGTTGTGGATTTCATTTACATGTTCTTATGGGTTAATGGTGATTAGCATTCTCTATGGATTTGAATGCTTGTTAAAGTATTGTTTGGTGAAGCTTAACATTCATGCCTAAATCTAAACGAGTGAAGAAAGTATTCGGATTAACCTGCGTGATTGAGAACGAAGAGAAAACTTGTAGCAGAAGAACTTCCCAGATCTCTTAAGATATTGTTGCGTGTTTATAACGATGGATCACATGAGGTATTTATAGAATTACATTAAGGCGAAGGGTAAATCCGACTTTACAGCTCATTCACGTACTCCACACGCGGTGTGCGATCATGAGTCACTATCTACTAGAAACCTTTTCTAACTAATTTACAGCTTTATGGTGCACGTGCAGTTATTTCATCAGCGCTGACTTCTTTCAGCCTTTGTCTGCGCCGACTTCATCTTAATGAGCTTTTGTCTTTTCTCCATGGTCTCTTATTTGACACAATCGAACTCTTCGTCTGCGCCGTCATCTAGTCTCGTCCGCGCAGCTGCTTTTCTAGTTTCTTGTCTCGTCTATGATCTCTTCCTAAGTCTTCTTCGGGTGCTATCTTGAGGTCGATCCGCCTTTTAGCCTTGTTGATTCTGTGTAAATTCTTAGTCTGCGCCGTTCTTCGTTTGTGCCGTTAGCTCCTCTACTGGTTACTTGATAGCATATTCGCGTCCTTCAGACCATGTGTGATTTAAGCTTAAGTCAGCGCCGCGGACTCTCGCTTCTATGTCCTTTTCTCTAGAATAGCGGTGCTGATGAGATCCTTACTCCTCATCAGCTACTCTCCCCTAGTCTACGAAAAGAAGTTTTTTGAATTTTCGTAGCTCCACAAGGCTTTTGATACCTTCCCATTAGCACAGGATTTTTTCCTCTTTATGACGTCTCCTCATTTAATGCCTGATACGATCACTATTCCCCGTACGTGCCTTTTCGCAGCCCCTGATGCAATCTAAGCCCTCCGTTCTTAACCGCCGTTTCGCGACGTGATCTGGGCCCTTCCTTTTCTGCACGTATATCAACCCTAATGATTGCCCCCTCTCTCGCCCCTTGGAATTCTCCTCTTTTATAAATACCTGTCACCTTCTTCTTCATTTCTTCTTATTTTTCCCTTACATTCTCTGGTGTTTCATCCTTTCCTCAGTCTCTCTCTCTCTCTCGCCGGTCGCCCCCCTTCCTCTTCCTGCTTTCCCCGCTGCTAGGTTTGACCCAGGTACCCATTCTCTCCCCCCTCTGGTTTATAATACTTTACTCTTTTTCCGACGATCTTTTCATCATCTCCCTTTCCCACTTTGTCTTACCCCTTCTTCAAAGTTTTGTATAACCCATGGTTGCCGCGGGATCCGAACTTCCCCAGTCTACCCTTAATGTCCGGGTTATGAAAATGGTGAGGGACGCCCTTCGCATCGACGTTGTCGATCCGGATTTTAAAATCCGGATTCAGAATCCGGCTGATCCTGACTCTGATATGCCCGACACCCATCGGGGCATTGATCCTGACGTCATTCCGATCTAGGTGCATCAAATTGATGTAGGATTGCGCATCCCTCCCTCCCCTTTCTTGCTTGACGTATGTAATCGATATGGGATCCCTTTTTTCCAACTTTCTCCTTCCTCTATTCGTCGAGCCCATTTATTGCATATAGTCTGCGCCGCTAACAATTATCCTTACAGCGCCGCCCTATTCCATAAGACCCATGTCTTGAAAAGGACCGGGTCCCATTATAATTTCACCTCCAAATTCGGGGGCCATATGGCCTTTATGAATAAATTGACCTCCTTAGACAAAAATTTTCATGACAAATATTTCTTTGTCCAAACCCGTCGTGGCTCCTGGCCGGACATTATCGGTGCATACGCCCAAATTCAATGGCACCGCACCAAACATTTGCGATCCCGGACGTGTTACTGATCTCGAAGATAACCTTCTGAAACAATTAGCTGCGGCCCGTGATGCTAATGTTCTGAAGGTGAAAGAACTAGTAACTAGGCCCTCCGTTTTAGCCGGCGCATGCTTATTCTCCCGCTAACCTTTGTCCGCTACGGGTACTAACCGGTTAATTCGGTTAATCGGACAGTTATACAAACCAAAAATCGATTCGGTGTTCGATTAGTGTCTTCAGTGTTAACCGGTTTTGATTAACCGAAAAATTGGTTCTGTTATAATCGAACCGGATCGATTACCACCCCTAGTAGGGATGTCAAAGTTGATTTTATTATAGGTTGTACTTGTTGGTGATTTTTATGTTTAAATTGTTTAGGATTTGAAGAATTCTTTCATTCTATTTTTCTGAGGCATCGTTGATCTAGAAATCTACTCATTCCTGTTATTGATTGTGTTTTTTTCATTATTCGAGGACGAATAATGTCTTAAGTTTGTCGTAGTTGATAACACTCAATTTTTCATAGTTTTTTAATGTTCTTATTATGTCAATGTTATAGAGAACTAAGTGTTTGATGGTTGTTTTGTACTTAAATTGCTTTATCTTGTCAAATATGATATTTCCCCTTACTTTGATGAAATCTACAAAAATATTGAAGCTGAATTTGGAAGTATGGTCTAAATGAAAGTTGTAGATCATCTCGATTCAAGTTCGAAGGTGCAAACAGAACGCTAATCGGAGTTCGGACGCGAGAGATATGGCCAAACTATGAAAGTCTCACGTAGTAGTGAAAAAATGATGACTGGAATCAACGATTGTCGATTTCCTAAGCCCAATCGCCGGTTCCTCTACCTTTTTATGCCGATTACGTGTCTTATTACTGTATTTTCAAGTTTTGCATTGTGTTTTTCCCTTGTGCCTACATATAGGTCTTTTTCTTGACCTATTAGATACATCTGCGCACCTCCCTTCTCTATCTTTTCATATTTTTCAGTTTTTAGACTTATAACTTTATAGTTTTTAAATTTAGATTTATTTTCTACAAGACTTCAAGATTCAAGCTGTTCATTCTGAGTTTTATTTATTTCACTCTTTTCAATTGCGTTCTTTTTAATTATGTCTTTGCTTTATTTAATTATGTTTGGCTAGTTTAGTTTCTGATTATAGGGTTTGTACATAGTTGATTAAATATGTGTATTTGATTTATTGATATCAATTTGACTTCCAGCTTGTGATTCATGATTTCTAGTGCTTGATTTCTTGTGAATTATCAGATCAATAATTTGCATATTTAGTTATTCAATTTGAGACTTGAATATTAATATGATAATTGTTCAGCCAATTCATGAATGCATAATATGGTTCTACCTTGAAACTTGAATGTGATAGGTTGACTATAGGAAGCTATTTTTTGTGTGATATTTGGAGTTAGTTTATTCTCTTGAGACTTGAATGTGATAGGAATTTATTTATCTACTTTTATAGTTGTTCGTTAAAGAAGATTATGAATTAGACTGTGATATTTCATCACGGCTGAATTAAAATTTGTAATTGAATCAACAGGTTGAATGAATATAATTTATTGACGCTAGTACATTCCTAGGGTTGGTGTCTTTATTAGGATTATTTAAAGCAATTTATGCTTGCAATTTTTTTGTTGATATAAAAATAGTGATCAGGTGCAAATGGCACAAATAGACTCATTTGTATCATTTGTTCCAAAATTTGTTGCACCAATACAACACGAATGGTACGAAAGAACCCATTTGTTCCAAAAAAAAAAATGGTGCGATGTGTTCTAACAAAAAAAAGCCTGGTAGTTTGTTCCAACAAATTCAACTATAATTCATGAACAAAAATCCTAATTGAAGAAGCAACATAACACGACATAAATCTTAATCAGATCTAACAAAATGTTTGGACTAAATCATCAATTTCTTTATTTTTTTCGTTGATCTCGAACTAGATTTTACATATCTCGTTTAGATCTGCAGATTTATTATATAAATAATGAAGGGGACATCGCGACAATGACGGTAGACGACCAAATTATGGAGAGGAAAACAGTGTTTTCACTAGGTTAGATGGAGGTTTCGACTGTCAATGGCGGTGAATTAGAGAAGATGAAAACTTTGTGCAAGTGATGACAGCGACGTCGCCAAAATTTTAAAGGACGACGACAATGTTCGAGAGAGAGAGAGAGACAGAGAGACAGAGAGGTCGCAGAGTAAACAAGAGAAAGAGAAAGCAAGAAAGAAAGAAAGAGAGAAATCAGAAATGAGTTGCAGGATAGATATATAAATTTGGTGTAGGAGTAATTTTGTACGAAATCTTAAAACTTAACTACTCCATTTGTCCCATAAGAGTGTGCATGATTGTTGGTGTCACGGGTTTTAATAAATGTTATGTAAGTGTGTTATTAGTGGAAGAAGGGGTCCACTTTTATTCGTGAAAGAAGTGATCCGAAAAAGAAAAGTACACACTCTTGTGAGACATCTCAAAATAGAAAAAAGTGCACACTTTTATGGGACGGATGAAGTATAATTTATTGAAACTAAGTTGATGGACAACTATTGATTTTTAATATTTATATTGGTTATATAGAATTTTGCCTCATAATTTTTTTTCTTATCTATGAATTTAATAAACATATAGTATATTTTTATCAATTGTTTAAATAAAATTGAAATTATTATGATTAATATAAAATTAAAAATAAAATAAAAAGAAAATATTATATTCATGTCAGTAAAAGTAGAAATAAGACGAGGATAGAGTTGAGTGGTGTATATGAAAAAGAAAAAATAAATATTTTATCTAAAAATTGAATTTGATAGATGTTACCAGTTTACCATTATGAATAGTCTTATTACTCCACTTCTTATTCTTTATTCCACCGACAAATATTAGGGCATCCTCAGTTATTAGTTATTTAAAGGAATGGCTATGAATATGTGTATGGTGCTGTTAGGGAAGGCGGGAAATTAAATGGGTAGTCCCATCACTTACTTTTCCCCACACCAAACAACCACAATAATTTTTCACGATCCTCTAAGTTGGCCCACTTCTTTTGATGAACAGAACAGGTAGATTTTCTTCTTCTTTTTATACATGATTAAGATTTACTTATTTATAGGTGTATTTATTAGTATCTTTTGTTAAAATTAAAGAACAATATACTATATATAGTTCCAATGTTTGTCAATTTTAGAAATGTGTCAACATTTTAAAAAAAAAAGTCATTTTAGTAGCCCACGTCATTATAATTAAAATGTTTGGACGTGATGTGCGACGCCGGTAATCGACATCGTCTGATAAATACGAGGCAAGTGGAGAAAATTTACAAACATTGGAACAATATTTTTTCTTAAATAAATGATAAATAATACAGCCACAAGTTTGGCCTCTTCTAGGAAAAAAGAACCGACTTTCAAGACTTTGGAAGCACTTCTTGAAAGTGTGGAATACGGTAAACAGACTTTGGAAATGATTCAATATATTTTTTATTTTTTATTTTGAAGGAAAGACTCAATATCCTAATAAACACCAATTCAATGATTCTTGATTGGGTTACCTAATTTACAAGGTGTAAAACAGATCAGACCTAAGCGGGTTTGTTAATTATCCTTAAAGTTGTTAAACCACATGTCCAACTCATTAATTTCATGGATGCTACATACCTAACCCAATTTTGACCTATTTAATTTTCAGTGGAAATCATAATTACATAGACTTAGCCCCACATCTGATTATTTTCCGACACTCGATCGGAGTAGAAATAGATTCTAAGCTACCACGTACTTGGTGTCCTAACCTATTCAGTCGCACATGCAATTGTTTAGGACATAGCATATTGTTCAAAGAAATAAAATAAAAATAGAATCACAGAGTTAACCGGGCCAAAATCTGAAATGATTTTAATTCCACGCACAAAGTTGAGGACCTTGAGGTACAAATCACCTTTCCATTTATCAATTTTATTTAGTTTCTTTGCTATATATCTTACTAGACAAGAGCTAATTAATGTGATCTTTCTTTTAGTGGTCGTATCTCTCTTTGATTGATTACTATAATATTCCAATTAATAGACTCCCAATGATCCCTCAACTGATCAAAAGCCCTGTTCTGGATACTGCAAATCCATCTTACCATCAAACTTCTCTCTCTCTCTCTCTCTCACACACACACAGAAAAACAATCTCAGATTTGAGATCTAGGAGGAGAAAAAGGGATCATGCTTTAATAATATATGCCGTCTCTGTCAACAAAAAAAGTTGTCGTGCCTTTAAGGAGCACCAAACAAAAGAGTAAAAACAAGAAATAGACATACAATGGGGTCGTGAAAATTATGAAGATAAATAACGATAATACTGTACAGTTAGTTAGTAAGCAATGTACAAGCACAGCTGGTTAAAATCTGAGAAGTTCAATAAGAGATGTGGAAATCGACATACAAATATAAGGGCTCCTCAGTCTTGTTCGTCATCATCTTCTTCCTGCAGTCCAATATCATCTCCGATTCCATCGAGCAAACTATCAACATCCTCTCCCAACTCTGCTAGCCTTGCACTGAGCTTCTCCACCTTGCTCTGCTCTTGCCCAAGACACACTAGCAGATCATTCAACTCGGCTTCACTCTCCTTTTGAGCTAATTCCCTTGCTTCTGCCTTTATTTCCTCGATGTCTGGAGCAGCTACAGCCCCGCCATTCTTTAATGCTTTTATTTCGCGTTCCAGCTGAAAGTTAGCTTGCTCAAGGCTATTGTATGCATCAGACAAGCTTTTCAGATCAGATTCAAGCTTAGATGCTGAATTTTGGTGAGCTGAAGACTCGGCTTCAATTCTGGCCTTCTCTGCTTTGAGGGCATCCAACCGTTGGGAAGTCTCGTGAAGATCCCTACGGAGAGTCTCGACCTGGATTCTGTCTGATCCACTGCTAACCCTATGTTCAAGCTGGGGCGAACCACTTTCACCAGTCTTTGCGAGGTCCTCAGCAAGAGTAGTATTCCGACTCAAAAGGTCCTTTGAAAAGAAAAACAGCATAGAAAATACATAAAAGACTGGAAGTGCAACCATTGTAATTCATTAAAAGTTGCAAGTTTACACGATATTCAGTCATATTAGAGCATATTAACAACAATCAGTTAGCAAAAAAATTGTGACAGAAACATTGATCGACTTTTTTCCAGACAAGTTCTCCACAATTGCTGCACGCTCTCCAGGAGCCACAGAAAGAATATAGCCAGAGCCAGAGGAGTTGAATATACGCTTAGCATCTAAGGCTGCATTCTCTTTGGTTGTAAATTTAGCACAAAAAAAAGAGGACTAAAACAAATTTTCTCGCTTTAAATCCCTCCTTTCTCTTCCCTCATTTTCTATAAAAGTGAATTTTACCTTTCCTTATTCCTCATTTTCACTCAAAGGAGGGATAATATTATCACACCAACACCTAATATTATCCCTCATTGGAGTGAAAGTGAGGAATAAGAAAGGGTGAAATTCACTTTTATAGAAAATTAGGGAACAGAAGGGAGGGTTTCAAAGAGAGAAATATTTTTGTCCCTAATTTTCTTGTAATAAATTTACAACCAAAGAGAATGCACCCTAATAGTAAAAAAAAAGTCTTGTAGAGGATGGGTTATGCAATAACTGTTTTAGCAATAGAAATATTATATACAGATAAGCCACAACTGAATTACCTGTATCTCAAGGCATTGCTTCTCCACAAAGTTTTTCAGTCGCTTGATATACTCCTTGTCCATTTCTCCACTCTGCTGTTCTATGTAAGCCGGGACCACCGCCACCTGGCTTCTTGGATGACTGTAAATTTCTACAATTTGTTCTCTAATTTTTACCTCTAACCCCTTCAGAATGATAACAAACTGAGGTTCAAGCACCATCAGAAGTATTGGATGATCCTCATTCCTCTGATCAGTGTTTTCATCATCATAAACTTCTTCAATGTCAGACATGCTAGCACCAATAGATCGAGTCAATGGTTTACGGGAAAGAGCAGGCTTTTCAGATGTAAAAAGCGAGCTCTTCTGCATTTCGTCAAACTTAAGAAGGTAAGAAGTAAGTCCAACTTTTTGGCTAATAGCATCGATGACACTAAAAGAATCCTGTCCACTGTCAGCGGTCTTATTACAGATTATGCACACTCCTAAGAGTACAGCAGCCAATCCCCTTACACATACAGTCGTGGTTTGATTAGAAATTAATTCTAGCAAGTATGTGAGGTGAGGACGTGATCCGAGGAAGGACTGTACAGCACTTGGACAATCAAAGAGCCAAAGAAGTAGTAGCTTTAAAATGATTGGCTGAAGATACGTAGTATCTGGTAGGCTAGCTTTTCCATCTTTACTCATAGAAGAGGCAAGTGCCAGGTACTTAACCATACGGTGCAGTAAAGGCTCTGGACCTCCCAATATCGGTGTAGGCGCTTCAAGTTCAATTTTAAGAACCTGCAGCAGTTTTCACATCATAATAAGAAAAGAGGTGCGTGGGAGATTTTCGAGTTTTAACTCCATAAAAGATGCCAAACTAGAAAATCTTCAGACTTGAAGATAACTATGTTGATGTTGGAAAAGCAATTAAAAGAATAAGAATCATAAGAAAAAGAATGTATACCCTCTCCTTGCACTGGATGTTATCCTTCAGAATATGAGATAGGACACCAGCAGCTCTGCAGCAAGTCTACACAAAACAAAGGCAAAGATGAATTCACCCCCAGCACAAGAAAGGAGGAACGTCTTGAACAGATGAGTCAACAAGCTGTCACGATCTCAGAATATGAGAATAGTGAAATTAACAAAGTGAAAGCAACAAACAACCTGGACACAACACATTCACCATATGCTATATCCTCCGGTTACTCATACATATGAAAGATAACACATTCTCTAATAGAAAGGAAGCTTTTTTGTTTTTGAAAAAATAAAAAAGGGGGTACGGAGAAAAATGGGGAATAGAAATTGGAAGAAGCCAAGTCCAGCTCATTAGACATAGCTAAATATCATGTGAAATGCACAACATACCTCAAGATCACCATCACTTTCACTCAGTATCAGCCCATGCAGTAGCATACTGCAAGAAAAAATAACTTTCAGGACAATTTATCAATGTTTGAATGGGAGACTTCCGAAGAAACTGAAAAAATAAATATAACCTTCCAAATGATATGTTCAAATCTTCCTCAAATGGTGCATTTATCATTGAGTGTGGTTGAGGAATTAAAGTCGAAGCCAACATAGTTTGACCATCAGGATTTTTCTGATTCAATATAGCAACTCAAGGGAATAAATAGAGAATCACAATTCAGAAGCAATAACAAACAAAGCATAAAAACAAATAGGCAGCCAAAGTTCGGTATTATTCAAATTTAGATCTCATAAATATCAAAAAGAACAATCACCAAGAAAAATTATATTTTTTTAATAAAGAACCTATTTATGAAGAAAACTAGTTTTATTTCTCCAAACTCTAGTAGGGTATATACACTTGTCATATTTGTTCATAATGGAATTGTTTGCTTCAAATCAGGCTAATCACACAAACCTCGCAAAAGCTCTTAAAAACATAGTCTGCCGCAATGAACTCTTGTGTGCTAGAAGTTCGCAACATAATTCTAAGTATAGAATTTAAGGCCGGCTCAACATGAGGCTCCTCCCCAAGTGCTTTATTTGCAAGAGTATCACGGTTCTGAGGATGATTGACAACCAGATCACCAACACACTGTAGTGCCTGTAAAGATGAGAATAAAAAGTGAACCTCGAAAAACTTCATAAAGCTCCCTTGACCAGATAGATTTACATGGACTTGTAGATGACTAATTGCAGATATTCAGGGCAAAAGACAATTGACAAGACCTATACTAAAAATATCGTCTCATGTCAGTATAATACAATCTCTGATCCGGTCACACAACATGGAGAAAATGCATAAGCTCCAAAGGAACTTAGCTAATTAAGGAAAAAGAAAAGTAGAAGCACAAAAACTGCTTGTTTGAGTTGTTTCTTGGTACAATAATGTCTTTCAAACTGTAGTAGTCTTTGCTCAAATTACCAATTTGGACGCAATAACTCACTACCTTCGAATGCCTTATAAGTGAAGTGCTTACATAAGATCAATCATATTATAAATATATTTTGTGATCCTCAAATGGAACTTACCCACACACTCCTAGGGAAGTGCGTCTTTTAGCTAATAAAAAGTTACAATTAATCTCCTTACCGATGAAGGACTATTACATGAATAAAGATGATTATACAAAAATGGACCATATTGGAACAGTTATCTTACCATACAACGGACAGCAACAGGAGCCCATTGGCTCTCAACTCCCAGCATTAATAGATGGTCCAACACCTTTTTCTACAATGGCGAAAACATATTAGAGAGAAAAACACCTATAGAACAATAGAAATGTTTAATTATATTTTCCTTTAGCGACTCAAGATTTTTTATGAATACACAAGATCACAATATGCAGATTTTCATAGTTTTTGTTTTACAGCTAAGAGTTTAAGAGCTGAAAATAAACCTGAACCAGAACTGTTTTATTTGCCAAACCATTCGAGTCTTTTCCAGGATCAGTTCGTTGACCACCATGCAAAAGCAACTTGATTGTGTCCAACACGCTGAGTAGATTTATAGTCTACTGGCATTCAGTTAATTCGCATAAGGAAATAATTAGCACCCAATGCATGGAAACAAACTCTAATTTAACAAACTTGAGCTTGCATCAAGAGAAAAACAAATATACTGTTTAACCTTCTGCTGGGTGAATTTATAGGTGCTTCCTCTGAGCTTCAAAATCGATATAAGCGGATCAAAGCCCACTGTCTCCCTAAGCAATACCTACACCACTTATCAATCACCTTATAAGAAGTTCAGAGCATCCTCAACATAGTGTGACTACCAAAATTATGAAGTAAACAAAAAAAGGGAAAAAAAAATAGTAGAAACCTGATTTGAGGAATTAAAACGAAGAAGATTGTTCAACAGTTCCAGACAGTCCTGTTTACAGCACCAAGGAGCAGAAAGATTAATGATGCTGTCAGAAAACTGAATGCACTGCTCACCAGAAAACACTCTACAGGATGTAATGTTAGCCATGATAATTGCAAGAAGACATTCAAAAGAAACTCAGATGTACCCAAATACAGGAAAATTAACAAAGCATTCGGCCATACATGTCAGCTTTCTGGGGCCAGAAACAGACACAGAACATTTTTATTGTATTCTGAATAGTTCAGGCCTTCAATTGATATTATCAATTAGTTCAGGACATTTTTGTGAAAATGCTAATAGTTTAGGATTTAACTGAATATTTACCCAAGATAAAAATAAATGACTTATATTTAGTATGTTTAGTATATTAGAGTAACGTGGGAAAAATCTTCGCCAGGAGGTGATAAGTGATGAGCTGGCATCTCTTTTTTTCTTTTGGAGGAAGCTAGCATCTCTTTTTATTATATGTATATCCATTTACATAGATGGCCATGATTGTCAACAACCAATCAAGATGGATGCAGTGAAAAAATCTTATAGACAACCCATGAGAGAAAATGTTGCAAATTTGCACACTAGGTATTTAAACACCTGCACAACAACACCACCTTCAGAGCCTCCTTCCTCTTTGATGATGCCAAAGATCTTCTCCAGAGCACCTTCAAAGACCACAATTTTCTGGATTTCCTGAATGGTAATGAATATGATAAACCATGAGAAGAAGGTAATATAAAAGAAGAGGTTTGTAATCAATAATGGCTCGCAGAGGGAACAATGACCTCAGCTTCTCGAGTCAAGTATGTGAGAAGTAATAATGCCTCATTGCGTATAACCTACACCAAATAATAAACAAAAAAAATGTACAACATATGTGGAAAAAGAAAAATGAAAAGGAAAACAGATGTGCAGATATAAATTAACAGCAGTAGGAAAGACGGGAACAAATAGAACCCCAGTAAGTATCAGTACGGTACCTCACGATCCATGAGCATATCCATGAGCCTTGTAATACCACGTGGAATCGTTAAAATAGCTTCTTGGAGCCTGTAAGGAGATCCCAAAACATTTACTTGGTTTTTATTGAGAGGGATGGAGAGTATTAGAAGAAAATGATATAAGTCTTACCAATTTGGAGAATTTGTAAGAAGTGCTGTCAACAACTGCAATGTATAATATCGGATGTAGAAATCCTCCTCTAACTGCAGCGGCACTAATAAGCAAATCATATACGGACATAATCCAAACTCAAGGACTACAACAGCAATTATCGTAAAGTTAATACCAGCAAGCTCAAAAGAAGTGAAATATTTTCCACTTCTCTTGAAAGCAAATCACTGTTCATTAGAGCTGGTTGCACCTCATTCTTTGACTTTTTTCCAAATTCAATTGGACTCAAGGCACTAACAAGAGTTTCCAGAGCCCCACGAACCTTCATAGAAAATTTTCAGCATCAATCAAAATCGGATGGAATGTGAAATCACATATAAACAAAAGTTCATTACTGAGCAGAGCGGAGCAGTGCTCAGCTATAAGCTAATAACTAGAAGCAATCTATACTATAGCACGCACTTGTCTAGAATCCTTTAGTAATTAAATGTATCTGCACTGCAGCTGCTGGATTTTGCGTAATAGTAATACCAACAACACACTAAAATACTCAAGGACACAATTATATGCAATAAATACACAGATGAAGAAAAATGGACATCACTGAAATGAAATGAATTCCTGAACAATTCACATTCATTGACATATTCCAACTGCTTGATTGGTCCTCTAGCCATCACGTTGTCATCATATATTGGACATGACATTATCTTCTAAAATCTAAATGAACAAACTAATAAAATGTTTCTAAAAATAAGACAGCAAAGGCCTCAAACCATTTCTACGTCGTCACGCCCCTCCTTTAAGACATTCAGTAGTGTGGGAAAGCCTGCAATACAATTCAGTGGAGGGAAGATATGAAATCATGATTTCATGAATATGACAATGTAGAATCAGCGGCAATTTCATTAAGAAGAAAACCAACCCATTGCTCCAAAGGCTAACTGTGCATCATGACTTTCAGCTACGACTGCCTGAAGCTCAGCCATGGCATTCCTCCTGTCCTCAGCCAGGACACCGTTGCCAATGCGATCCAGCAAGCGCTCAACATAACTGATACATATGATAGGCTATGCTTGAAGTAAATAAACATTGTACAATATGAAAATATGAAACGGCTAACTAGAAGATTGTTTAGGTAGAACATATATGCAATGTTCTTTAACTGCATTTCCACCTTCGTCTTCCTCTTGAATAGATTAATTTTTTTATCATATGCATTATGCATATATCACACTATTGACACATGAAAAGCATATGGGGTACAACTACCCTTTGTGATCATGTCACTTTGGGAGAGTAAACTCGAGAATTTCAATGAACCACAAAAGGAATGAATTCATGAAATTAGATAACTAACAAATAGATTTTGCATGCAGCAAACTACCTATTCATATGTAACTGATAACATAAATCTTTTTCTGAATGCCGATATACTAACTGAGATACAATTTTGGCTAAAACTTTGAACAGTAAAATGAGTTTGGTTGAATATTACTCCAATCAATGGAAAAAGAAAGATATGAAGCTCAAAAAATTCATTGTGCATTCTTACAGGCTCTCTCTACTATATCAACAACTGTTTAGTACGAGCACCAAAAATTCGATGTGCATTCGGGTTTAAATTTAGTCAACAGGCTCTTTCTTCTATATCGATGACTAATCAGATATAAATACAGTTAAGCACCGCCATTTTACCTCATTGAAGTGCATAGTTTACTGCGTCTATACAATTGTAAACTTCAAATGATCTTAAACAATTACCTATCTTCACCGGAGCTCGAATTTTCGCTTCTAAAAACACGCCCGACAACATCCTGCAACAAGAACCATTTGCATGTTAGCTCATAAGCAAGTATAAGTAGACAGATATTAGTGCCAACATAACTTCAAATTGCCCAAATCAAGGACACCAAACTAAATTTTCGATCTTACCCAGCAGCAGAATAGATTTAGCAAAAAAAACTAAATGGAAGGTACCTGGTATTTAGATACAAAATCCATTCTGCACCGCCGAAACAGCCAAACCTCTTCAATTTCCACAATGCATAAAAAGTGCAGAGATCATAAGGTTAACTAATCCACAATCAAAAGCCAGAAATCGAAATCTAAAATTCGTAGGTCTCAGTTAGCATTACACCGATCCCTAAACACAGAATAAGCCAAAAAAAACTTTGAGAAATCAAAATTAAAATTAAAATGAATTCTAATAAGCAAACAATCGTAATTACGTTACATGTGACCTATGAAAGGGATCGAGCCGAGGACAGACAGAGAAAGGGAGAGAGAGAATGTGCTTTCCTCTATGGGCCGCATTTTAGCAATTTTGTTGGACTTGGGCCCAAACCCAACCATGCCACATTTCACGTCAAGATTTTTTTTTTTTTTTTTTTTTTTTTAAGTCTGACTGGATCGAGTCCAACGTGGTAATGGTTAGTATCCAAGGCCTACGTTTCACGTCAAGATTTTCTTTCTAAGAAAAAAAGTCTGAGGTTCTAGATTGAGTCCAACATCGTAGTAGTTAGTTTCTAAGGTCTAAGATCTAGGTTTGAGTCCATTGTCATGTGATCTTTAAATTTATTTATTTATTTGTTTAGTTAATAAAAAAAGGGTTAATAGCCGTAAAATACACCGACTATTTTCGAATTTGCATATTGCACATGACCTTCAAAAATAGCTCCAGAATACATGACCTTTTGATTTAGTTGCAATTTGCACCCGACGGAAATTCCGACCACTCTTATGTTTGACCGGCGATGACGTGGACACTATTTTAAATTATATGGCATTATGCGTGGCATTTATTACACGGTGGCAAGCCACGCGTTAGGGAGAAAAAATAAAAAAATAAAGAAAAATGTTTTGGACCACACGTCCTGTTCTCTCTCTCTACAATCCCGATTCAATCACCCAGATTTCGCCCATCTATAGAAGACGACAACGAAATCCAATCCCAGCCTTCCCCCGCACCCAACGGGCGGATCGTCGTCACCGTCGCCGCCGCCCTCTTCCAACTCCCTAACCCTCGCTCTCCCCATCCAGAACTAGAAAACCCCCGGCTCCAGCGGCGGCCGAGAGGATTGCTGGAGCGAAGGCGCCACCGCGCCAACGAGCTCCGCCGCAGAAATTCCCCCTCGTCGTTTACATCCACGGCGGCACCAATCCGTGGCTCAACGAGTACGCCGACTTCTGGCCAGAAATTAAACTACTCGCCGCCCAGCCTTCCCCTTTCAGTAACCTTACTTCAGCCTCCCTCCCCCCTGCAACTCCGACATCGACGCAGCAGCAAACCGACGCCCACCTCCCCTGCTTCTCCTCTGCCGCCAACAGACCGACGACGCCGCCCCTCGTCTCTCATTCTGACTCAAAACACGAAAACCCCCAAAATTCTCCCAATTTTAGTAGGCCTTCTCCTTAAATCCCTAAATCTCTCTGAAATTCCCTCTCCTTTCTATCACACCTCAACAGCCAATGGCTGCTGCCGTTTCACCCTCGATTCACGGCGAGAATCGCTGCCCTACTCTCAACCGGTGACAATAGCAGGGTATTGAGATTTGGTGGCTGAGGATTTGGGGGTTACTGTATTGAGAGGGAAGGGAAGGAGATGATAACGTTTTTTTCTCTTGTTTTTTTTAATTTGTTTTTAATTTATAAGAGCTTTACAAAACGACGTCGTTTCACTACATCGCCGGTGTGTCCACGTCTGCAAAGTCCGGGAGCCACGTCAACACTAATCAAGGTGGTGGTCAACGCGTGTGCAAATTGCAACTAAATCAAAAGGTCATGTATTCTGGAGCTATTTTTGAAGGTCATGTGCAATATACAAATTCAGAAATAGTTGGTGTATTTTCCGGCTATTAACCCTAAAAAAAACTTCTTTGCACGTTCTCCTAGGACTACAGTTAAAATTTATACATCCAAATTTATTTGGACCATTCATAAAAATTTCTTCAATAATATACACACACACACCATTGAATCGAAGTAATGATATTAAGTATTAGCCGTAATATTTTGAAAAAAACACCGTGATATTTTGAAAAAATGACCATTATTATTAATAATAATTTCCTATCATATACTCCCCATCTCCACTACCATTTTGGACCGTCCCACTATAAGAGTATTTTTTCATAAATAAAAAAAATTTAACCCTTAAAAAAGTGTAAAACATACCATTTTTAGCTAATTTACATATTTTTCTTAATTCTTGTGCCGAAAAGTTTTGAGCTACTTATAATAGAATGGAAGGAGTACATATTTTGGCTATCGCTTGTAAGAGCACCCGCAACGCTCTACTCGATCGCCTTACTTGAGTAGAGCGTTGCACTCGAGTAAGGCGTTGCGGGGGGGCCTTACTCGAGGCTTGCTCGAGTGTTCGAGTATGCACGAAGGAAGGGATTGTATGGCGCATGCAATGCACGCGCCTGAATTTGAAATTAAAAAAAATTGAATTTTGAAAAATTTGTGACTGTTATTTTCTTGGAATTCGTGCCTTGACCGTTCAATTTTTTTTTCCTCTTCTTCTCTTTAAAAACCCTTCTTTTCCATTTCTCCACACATCTTCTTCATCTACAATTTTCTTTCTTCCATTTCTCCTCATATTTTCTTCCTTCATGGATCTACACAACCCTTACTATGATCCTAATTGGTGCCCCGATTTCTCTGCCGATTATCACCCCGATATGGGGGGGAATCAACTTGGAGGAGACCCCAGCAAGTGCCTAGGAAAGTGCCTCCAAACCAAAGAAAGGCGGCCGGAGGAAGGAAATCGCCCACAAAATGAAGCACGACAAGTCGGCGGCGGAAGGAAGGCTCCGTCATACTTATCTTCCCGAGCGTACGGATCTCATCGTCCAAGTTTGGGCGGAGGAGACGAACGACGCCATTCGTGGGACGGATCAAAAGGGGGAGGCGTATTGGGGACGGATCCGCGACCGTGTCAACCCCATCATCGGTGTCGAGCTTAAAATTCGGCAAATTCAAGGCCACTGGGCCCGAGTGAGCGCATATGTGCGTCTTTGGGAAGCTATTTGGGTGGAGACGTGCAACAATTGGCCTTCCGGCCATTCTGACGATATGCTCCGTGACAAGGCCCAAATCCTCTTCAAGGCTTGAAGCCCACAAAAGGCCGCATTCAACTTTTGGAACGCGTAGAAAGTTCTCCGGAACAATCCCAAGTTCAAGTCGATGTACCTCGCCGGAGACGTGCATGCCTCCAAGAGGACAAAGACTACAGAAGAGGGCGGCTTTACCACCTCGGCGTCGGGCGAGGAGATCTCCTCTTCCCGGCCCATTGACAACAAGGCGGCGAAGGCGGCGGTGAAAGCGGTGAAGGGAAAAGGGAAGGCGTCGGCGTCGCAGATGAGCTCGGAGCCTCCACCCGAAATAGTGGAGAGGTTGGACAGGTCCGACCAATAGATGAGGGCATTCACCGCCCAGTACACCAGGAGGAACGATATCAAGGAGAAGGAACTCAATATGCAGCTCCTCAACACGGATACGACGCACATGACGGACGCACAAAGGGCATTGCACGCGTCCATGGTCACCGACGTGCTCAAGCGTCGTGGTCTAGACTAGGATTTTAATTATGTAATTTTTAATGATGTTTTAGGTGTTTTTAATTTTTATGTAATTTTTAATGATGTTTTAGTTTAATGGCGTTTTTAACTTTAGAAAAATATGTTATTTAAATTTGAGTAAAATTAATTTAAATGAAAAGCATAAAAATCAAAACTAAAAAAATCAAGTAGACTATCAAGTAACTCCAATGCAGCACTACTTACTCAATGTGGTCCCCCACTATCAAGTAGGCTATCAAGTAAGCCCATTGCGGATGCTCTAACCAAATTCAAAATATCATCAAGAATTTTTAATAATACATTCGAATCGTCAATTACGTGTCGAATGTTTGAGTAATTAGTTGATGAAGTTAGGGTGACGTTAATAGGTAATTACAAATGTTTATCTTTATTAAGCCTCTAAAAAAATTGCCTATTTTTATAAAAATAAAAATTTTATGCTCAAAATGATTAGCGTATACTTAATGTCTAAATCATTATTGCACTTGAGAGAAAAATCTCTTACACATATTTCAGATGTTTTATACCTCTTCTATCAAATATTTCAGAAACTCAATGATGTTAATCTAGTAAAATAAAAGATTCTTTTATTTTTTAATTTTATTTTTATAATTTGTATATAAAATGACAAATGGCAGGTGCAATTACTAAAAGAGTAAAATTTTGAAGTAGCCAAAATGAAACATAAAACACAATTTATAGCCACTCATTGAAAAAACTTAAAATTTGGCCATTTTTATTGATTTCAGACGTTTTTATCCTTAATGAGGCGGACCGGGTAGGATCAGGCAGGCGGATTGCGTGCCTGGTCGGGTTAGGCACTTATGGCACTAATAGTGCCATAAGTGCCAAGATTTTACTTGGGCGGCGATTTTTTTCTCTCTCGCTAGGGCTTCCCACCGCTGCCTTCTAGGCGGCTGTTTCTCGCTTCCGTTTGGCCGGCCGGCTTTGGTTTTCTCCGGCCGGCGAGATGTCCATCCTTGCTTACTCTGAATTCCCTCCTTTAGGAAGATCCATGGCGGCTAGGGTTCCTCCCTTACGTGCCGCTTCCAATGGGTTCGTGTTCTCCTTTCCGACTGGTGATACTACCACTTCGCATTCTCTTTTCCATGAGACGGGCTCCCACTCTTTGGACGAAACTTTTATCAGAGATGATTCCTCCTCCTCGGAAGTCCAAGAAACCACGGGCTTTCATTCGAAAACTAGGGTTTCTCAGTTGTATTTGCCTAGTCCGCCTCTTGTCTCGACAACGTTGCAACTGGACGCTAGGGCTCCGTCAGGTTTGCTGCATGGACTTTCTCCATCTCAGGAAGAGACGGTCTTTGACTGGAGTTCCTTCTCGGCTAAGATCGCCGCTCAACCTCAACCGATGCTGACCCCGAAGGGTGTTAATCAAGTTAGGGTTTCTGATAAGATGAAGGCGGCCGCAGGTTTCATACGGCCCTCCCAAGGGCCTGCTTTCGTGGACTCAATTGTCTTGGCTTCCGCTGCCAACGAGAACAATCCAACCAACGATGATATTCCCAGGCTGGAATTTCCGAAGTCGGCAGGGATTGTGGGCACTATGGAGATGTCTTCCATGAACAACACTCATGTACGGACTGCTGCTAATCCGGAGCATGAACAGCATCAGCGGTATGAGCATGTTCCTAAAAAGAAAACCTTCGCCGATTCTATTCGTGCCACGACTGGGAGGCCGGCGGACGTTCCTGCACATGACTACGCGGCTTTACGACCAACGATGGTCGATGACCGTCCCTGCCTCACTTTATCCTCGGCTTTCCGGAAACGATAAATCAAAACCTTTCAACATGCCATTCACGGTCGGATTCTTCTCAAAAAAGGACAATCGCCGAGATTTGCAGCTGACCTTTTTCTGGAACTTTCGACTATTTGGAAACCCACGCATAACTGGGAAGTTATACCTCTTGGTAAAGGTTTCTTTACGTTTAAATTCTCATCGCAAGATGACTTTGCCTTCGCTTTTGCTAGGAGTGCTTGGCGTCTTCGCACCGGGATTCTTTTTCTACAAGCTTGGACCCCGAATTTCAATCCACACAAGATGGAGTCCTCTATGGCTCAGGTTTGGGTCCGTATTTTCAATTTGCCCCATGAGTTATGGCATCCTGAGGTTTTAACTGGTATTGCTCGACATGTTGGTACTCCTCTCATTGTCGATGGTCTGTCTGCTCGTGCGTCTGTTGGTAGTTTCGCTAGAGTTCTTGTTGAGATAAATGTTGCGATTGATCTTCCTACTTTTATTGATGTGCGGTGTGATGAGGAAATTTTTGAAATTGAATTTAGATATGAGGACTTACCTTTTTTTTGTAGCGTCTGTTCTTCTCTTGGACATTCTGCAGATAGTTGCTGGAAACTTATTTCGGCGGATGATTCTCATGAAGAGGAGCAGCCCCTTCCCAATCAATCCGAGAATTTTGCTACGGGTCGGCGTGGTCGGGGAAGTAGGAGAAGAGCTAAACAACGATGGGCGAGGAGTCGTTCGTCCTGGAAACCTCGTAATAAGAAGGTTATTGCTAATAATGGGGTGAAGGTTGGGACTCATGCGAGGACTGAAGAACAGGTAGCAGAGCCTACCCACATATCGAAGGCTGTTATTTCTGATATTGCTACATCCAACTCCTTTGAGGTTCTAGATGATGGCACAGAGTTCGATTTGGGGAAAGGGCCGAACGACATGAGCATCATCAAGGATTCTACGCAGAGACCAGAGAGACATTGTCAACAACTCGAGGATGAACACGCTAATTCGATCCCGGATTTCAATGATGACTCGGACCGTAGCCATGATCAGGTCAAGGAGTGCTTTGACAAGGCAGCGGGAGGTACCAGTTCGCCCGAGCAGAGCAAATTGCCACAGCAGCGTCAACCGACTGATCTGAAGCGGAAGCCTGAACAGACTTTGGCTACGGAAAAGAGTCAAACGGATGAGCTGAGCCTGATTTCTGTGCAATGCAACGAGGCGGAGCAGCACGCGACTAATGTCCTGGGGCCGTCGCTCGATCAGAAGCGACAATCAGAACAACAAATCTTGACTGAACAGACTAGGTCGCTGGAGCAAGATCGGCTGCAGTCCATAGCTGAAGGCGCTGAACGATCTGCGGATTCTCGGAACCAGAACAAAGGCTGCATCAACACGGATATACGCAATGGTCTTCCTTCTCCGCACAGTTCTGATAATAGTAAGCTGGAAACTCCGAGCAGATATACTCACCTGTCTAGCTCACTCTCCTCGAGCTCTGGAAGGAGTTTAGGCCCACACCCTCCTCACCCAAAGAAAGTCTTAGCGGCTCGTCCGCCTCTTCCTCAAAATAGAGGTGGACGAAGTGGGAAGACTACCTCTCCCGGGGGTGGCTCTTTCGATCTTAACAGGAAGTCAGGGGATGAAACTAAATCCATTTTAGTCGCCCGACGGGGTCGGCCTCCAGAACCGTCTATTTTCTTGGACAAGATTTCGGCGGCTCATTCGGCTGGGGTCTATACACAGAATTTCACTATTGCCTCCTCCACTTCTGGAGCGTTCCAGAGTATGTCCGCTGTCTCTGCCCGGACCTCTTCCAAACGATGGGGAGATGAGGATATGGATGATATGGAAGATCCTCTTCAGGAGGATGGCATTTCTCTTAGTTCTCAATGAATGTCCTATGTTGGAATATTAGAGGCATTTCTTCCTCCATGTCTCTTCTTGCACATTACTGCAGCATCTACAGACCGTGTTTCCTTGGCATTCTTGAGCCCAAGTCTAGGTTCTCGGGGATTCCAAGTTCTTTTTGGCGTTCTTTACATCTGGTCACGTCGCTCCAATATCTGGGTTTTTGCTGATCCGTCTCTTGTTCCGACAGTGGTGTTCTCTTCTGCTCAGGTGGTGGTCATCCGTTGCTCTCTTTTGGGGACTTTATGCACTCTGGCTTTCACTCACGCCTCTTGTAATTATGTGGAGCGTCGTCAACTCTGGTTAGACATGATTCCTTTCATTGGAGGCCCTTCCCTTATGATTGGAGATTTCAATGCGGTTTTAGGGGCCCATGAGCGACGAGGGCGCCGCGTTCCGGCTTCCACACCCTGCGATGAGTTCCGTGCTTTCATTGATGATCATGATTTGATTCAGCCGGATACCTCGGGTCCTTTCTTCACGTAGACTGACAGACGGAGATTCCCTTCCCCTATTGAGTCGGTTCTTGACCGTGCTCTTTTCTCTCAGGGTTTCGCTGATATTTGGTATTCTTCTACCTCGATTGTCCTTCCTAGGCTTGGGTCTGACCATTCCCCCATTTTGTTGAGATGCCAGGACACTGCGAATCCTCCTGCTGGACGTCAGTTTCGTTTTCTGAATATGTGGTGCTCGCATGAGGGTTTCCTTGATCAAGTCCGTGCTTCTTGGACTCTGCCGCTGGATTATCCTTGCCCGATGGTCAGGATTATGAAAAAGTTGAAGCGACTACGACCGACTCTCAAGACCTGGAACAGAGAAGTTTTTGGGAACTACAATACTACTCTTGCCGAGCTTCAACAGGATCTGAGTTCTCTTCAGGAAAATATTGACGAACAAGGTTATACGGAGGACTTTTTCGATCAGGAGGTCAGTTTGCAAGCTCGTATTGGTTCGACCCTCATGCGCAAGTCTGAACACTTGAGGCAGCAAAGTCGGGTTTCTTGGCTTTCCGACGGGGATAGGAACACTCGCTTCTTCCACTCTATGGTCAAATGGCGTCGTTCCAATCAAAATATCAAGCAGCTTAGCATTGATGGGGTTATCTCGGAAGACCCGGTTGTCATGGCGAATCATGTGATCCAGTTCTACGAGGATCTCTTCTCTGAGCCTGCCTATGCGCCTGTGGACAGATCGTGGATTTCTGGTTATGTTCCTGCTTCGGTTACTTCGGCTCAGGCTGACATGCTCACAGCCATTCCTTCGGCTGATGAGATTCGTTCGGCCGTTTTTGCCATGGATAGGCATAGCGCTCCTGGCCCGGATGGGTTTAACGGGGCCTTTTTTCAGCACTCGTGGGAGGTGGTGGGGGAGGATTTAGTCGCTGCGGTTTGTAGGTTCTTCACCCATAGCTATCTTCCTCATGGTCTGAACTCCAATTTGCTTTGCCTTCTCCCCAAGAAGACCAATGCGGTTCTGGTCTCGGATTTCCGGCCTATTGTGCTGGGAAACTTCTTCTTCAAAATCATCACTAAGATTCTGGCTTCTCGATTGAATGCGGTGGCTGCTGTTATTGTCTCGGCCAATCAGTTTGGGTTTATCTCTGGACGATCCATTCAGGAATGTATTTTGCTGGCCTCCGAAGGCGTGAATTGCATGGAGCATTCGGCACAGGGGAAAAATATGGCCCTGAAAGTCGACATTAGGAAAGCTTTTGACACTCTGAGTTGGGATTTTGTGGAGGTAGTTCTCGACAGTTTTGGTTTTCCTTAGATGTTTAGACATTGGATCAGAGTTATCTTTCAGTCTGCCAGAATTTCTATTCTCTTCAATGGGGAACAGCATGGCTTTTTTGGTTGCTCTCGTGGGGTGCGACAGGGTGATCCCCTTTCTCCTGTCCTTTTTGGTCTTGCCGAGGAGGTTCTGAGTCGCCTTCTCTTGGATGCTGCTGACAGGGGGTTTATTGCTCGTATGAGGATGTCTCGCTCTCTGCTTTTCCCCTCTCACCTTCTGTATGCTGATGATGTCCTTTTGTTCTGCAAGGCTACTCGGCGCAGCTGCCGGATGATTGAGTCGATTCTTCGGATTTATGCCTCTGTTTCTGGGCAGTTTTGCAATAAGGCCAAGTCTACGATTTTCTTTGGCAAGGGTGTTTATGCTCAGATGCGACGTAGGCTGCAGCGAGATCTTGGTTTCGCCAATGGCTCTTTGCCGTTTGTTTACTTGGGCGTACCTATTTTTGCTGGTCGTGCCTCTGCTGCCCGTCTCACCGGCATTCGTGATCGCATTATTGCACACTTTCCTAGATGGCAGGGCATGCAGTTATCTATGGCGGGCCGTCTTTGCCTGGTTACTTCCGTCATTCAGAGCGCAGCGGTCCATAGCATGCTAATCTATAAGTGGCCGGCAAAGTTGCTCCACGATTTGGATAGGGCCTGTCGTTCTTTTATCTGGACTGGTTGTACTACCACCAAGCCTAAGTCGTCGGTGGCTTGGAATAGGGTTTGTGCTACCAAAGCACAGGGTGGGCTTAATGTGAAGTCTTTTACTCACATCAGCCAGAGCTTCCTGATGCGTTTAGGTTGGCTGCTGCTTACTGCGGACTCTTTTGGTTTCCATTTCTTCTGTCGGTGGTATCTGGATGAGTGCTTGAGACCTCGTTCGCTGTGGTTTTCTTCTACAATCTGGTTGGGTACTCGTTCCGTCATCCATTCTCTTGTCAGTGATACTCACTGCTCCATTGGCACCGGCTCTTCTATTTTCTTTTGGATTGATAACTGGCTTGGGTATCGGCTGGTTGACAGAATTGGTATTCCGACTGCTGCTCATCATTCTCTTATGCACTCGGTCTCGGACTACTTCTTTGATGATACTTGGCATTTCACCCTGGATTTCTTGCAGACCTTTCCGGACATAGCTTTTGACATTATTTCGGTTCCTATTGGAGGGGGGGTGGATCGACGTGCCTGGACTCATTCTCATTTTGGTGAGGTCTCTGCTTCTTTGGCCATGGATCATATCCGTCCCAGTCTACCGATGGTCGATTGGGGTAAATGGATTTGGGCACCTTTTATCCCGATGCGCCGATCCATTGTCACTTGGCGAGTGATTCTGGGCCGTCTTGCTACTGCTAGTTCTCTTCGTCGATCTGGTTTTATTGGCCCGGGCTGGTGCCCCATTTGCCGGAATGCTTCTGAGGATATTGATCACCTGTTCTGGGATTGTACTATTGCTCGACGGATCTAGTACTCCCTTTTCACTTGGTTTCGGGTGGACATTCCATTTGTTCATGATATTGGGAGTCTGATCCTTTGGGCGATGAAGGATCCGGCTAGCAAGCAGGTTGATAATCTTTGGAGGATTGGAGTCATGTCCACTGTTTGGAGCATTTGGAATATGCGCAACAGAGTTGTGTTTGATGGGGCTACGGTCTCTGCGACTGCGGTTTCGGTGCAGATCAAAGCTTTTATTTTGGAGACTTCTCGTTCCTGTTTGGGGGAGATGGCTAACTCGGTTGAGGAGCTGTTGATTCTTCATGGCCTTGGTGTTCCGGGAAGACCCCGTCGCCCGCTCTCTTATGTCTATATCTACTGGACCCCTCCCCCTGCCCCTTGGCGCAAGATTAATATTGATGGTTCTGTTCATGGCTCCCCTCTTCATATTCATGCTGGAGGCGTTATTAGAGACTCGTCTCGTGTTCTGGGCTGTTTTCATTTTTCTGCTGGGTGTGGTTGGGCGTTCGAGGCGGAGCTGCTTGCTCTCGTCATTGCTTTGGAGCAGACGGTCTCTCATGGTTGGAGTCATGTTTGGATTGAGACTGATTGCACCTATCTGGTGGATCTTTTCCGGTCGCGTTCTGACACTGTTCCTTGGAGATTTCTCAGCCGTTGGCGTAAGGTCCTCTCTTCTACCGTGAATTTCCATATTATTATTACTCACATCTACAGGGAAGGGAACCGGGTTGCGGACTGCTTGGCTTCTTCGGTGGTGAAAGAAGGTTACTGGAATTTTGCGATCCCGGAGATCCTCCATCTGGTTCGTGATGACAGAAGACAGTTGCCTTACATTCGGATTGTCACATGAGGTGTTTTTATCTCTTTTCTCTGCTTCTTCTTGTTTTGTTTCCGTTTGCTCTGGTTGTTGCCTTTATGGGTTTTCAACCTCTCCTTTTCAAACTTTTTACCTCTCTTGCGCTTTTGGTTCTGTTTGGATTCTCGAGGTTCTGGTCTGTGTTTGGTGTGGTGGTTGGTCTGGATCTTCTTGTTACGATTGTCCTTTCGTTGGGCTGGGTTCTAAGGTCTTGGGTTGTCATTAATTGGGAGACTTTGCTGGCCGTGATTTGTCCGGTAGATGCTAGCAGGAGTGTTTTCATTGCAATATGCTTAGTATCCTATATGGTATGTATGGTTTTTTCTGCTGCTGGTCTCTGCTCCTCTGATGTAAATCACATTATGAGCATGGAAACCACGCGGGAAGACTTGGGTTACCCCCAATGGCTTCATCCCGCGAAGTTGACCCTCAAAGCATGCTTAATAAGTGAGTTTCATGTTTATTTAATCTTGGTTAAGTATGGATCATAAAAGTAATTGCATTAGAAGATTCACTGCTAGCGGAGAACTGGGTCTGATCGGCTGGCTGGTCTTCTTATGATGGCTCCTTTCCCCTTTGTCCCCCTTTCGTTGGTGACTGTTGGAGCTTTTGGATTCAGATTTGGTTGTGTTTGTTGGTTGTTTGATCCCTCTGATGTTCTTTCTGTTCTGAGGGCGTTTCTGGGGCTGAACTGTCTGTTTTGGAGAGGTTTTTTCCTTGGCTTGCAAGAGTTTGTTCTCTTGTGTTGTTTTTTGCTTTCTTTGTTTCTCTTTCCTCTCCTGTTGTTGTTTGGTTTCGCAGGTTCGTGTGGTGGGATCGGTGATAAGCTCGAAGGACAGCGTGGAACTTTGCTATGGTGCTCGTGGTTTGCTCTGGAGTCGAGACCTGCTTTGGCGCGGTGCTCCGCTCTAGCGTTGAAGCTTTGTTATGGCGTTTGAGCATCTCTGGCGCTCCTATGCTCTAACGTGCTTCTCTGCTAGGGCGCGCTTCTCTGCTCTGTCACGCTTCTCTGCTCTGGCGTGTTTCTCTGCTCTGGCGCGTTTCTCTACTCTGGCGCGCTTGTCGTCAGAGAAATGGCTTTCTGCTCTGTTCGCACTCATCAGAGAAATGGCTTTCCGCGCTGGCGCACTGGTTCGCACTCCTCTGCTCTGACGTACTTTTCTACTTGAGCGCGCTTCTCTGCTCTGTCACGTTTCTCTGCTCTGGCGTGCTTCTCTGCTCTGGCGAGGTTGTCTGCTCTGGATGCTTCTCTGCTCTGGCGCTTCTCTACTCTGGCAGCGCTTCTCTGCAGCTCTGCTCTGGAGGCCGCCTCTGTTCTGAAGGACATCTCTGCCTTGGATGCCAGCTCCGTTCTTTCGGGGTCCGCTCTGGTGTGGGTTTTGCTCGGGCTCGGCTAAACGCTCTTCGTTTTCTCTCGGTTGCCCCTCTTTGTTTTTTGCTTCCTTTCCGTTTGGTTTTGTTGTCTTTTCTTTTTTTGGGTTTTTCTGGCCCGTTCCTTGTTTGCGCCTGTGCTCTCAAGGGTTTTGCAAACTTTTTCTTCAATAAAATTTCTATTTCAGCAGCCAAGATTTTACTTGGTTTTATTTTGGATTTCCGTTGGCACTTATGGCACTGATAGTGTCATAAGTGCCAAAAGGATCATTTTACTTGGTTTTATTTTGGATTTCCGTAGTGCCATAAGTGCCAACGGAAATCCAAAATAAAATCAAGTAAAATCTTGGCTTTTATGACACTAATAGTGCCATAAGTGCCAAGGGAAATCTAAAATAAAACCAAGTAAAAATCTTGGCACTTATGGCATTATATTAGTGCCAAGGGAAATCCAACATAAAATAAAGTAAAACGGTCTTTTTAGCACTTATGGAACTAATAGTGCCATAAGTGCCAACGGAAATCCAAAATAAAATCAAGTAAAATGGTCCTCTTGTCACTTATGGCACTAATAGTGCCATAAGTGCCAAATGTGCAGAACAAATACAAAAACAACAACAATAGAATCAATAAATCATGATGTGAAGAAGATGAAGCACATGAAATAAACAAACAAACAAAAAACCCTAAATAGATCATCTAAACCCTAAATGGATAATCTAAACCCTAAATGGAACATCTAAACCCTATGGCGAAGTGTTTAAAAAATGGTCCCTATGGCA